>NC_137816.1:55162145-55174645 GCF_963921795.1 Nannobrachium achirus
TATATATATATATATATTCTCTCTGTTTTGTCACTTTCACACTCTTTAGTTCTACACACTCCTCTCTCTCTCTCTCTCTCTCTCTCTCTCTCGCTCTCTCTCTCTCTCTGTCCTGCTGGGGTGCAGATGCATTACATCATCTGGGCTAAAGGGGACTGTGTGTGTGTGTGTGTGTGTGTGTGTGCGTGCGTGCGTGCGTGCGTGTGTGTGTGTGCTGTCGTCCATCTGGAGATGACAAACCATTTGCGGGAAACCAACTCCTCCTCTCTCCTTCTCCTTGCCTACTCTCTCATTCTGCGGGAACACCTTTAGCCAATATGACTGTATTGTGTTATTGCACCACAATCATTTATTTCATAAAATGTCATTCCTGTTGACCTCTCCTCTGGTTTAATATAATACGTCCTCTTGACTTGGCCTCCTCCCAAGCAGTGCTAACATTATGACATCATCCCATAAGCAGCTGACCATTGGCTGGCTGCCCCCCACTTGTGTATGCGTGCCGTGCATTCCTCCCACACCGCAGGCCAGGTGAGAACACAGTGTTCCCGCTCTAACACACCGCCAGACTCATGATGAGAAGGTCCTGCTAATCAGGCTGCAACCTGTGTTCCATCCTCAAGTATTTGTATTAGTATGGACTACATTTCTCGGTATTTATAATATGTATTTATAAGGTTTCATTTGGTCAAAATCCATTTATATACACCCAATCAGGGACGTGCAGAGAATATTAGAGAGGCAGGGGGTGACATTTCTAAAAGGGCCTTTTGGTGAAAATATTGAAAATAGCAGACCTCCAAGCTCAAACGCGTCACGCTGCGACGTGTTGTGAGCTTGGAGGTGTGTGAAACCACACTAAACTAAGCATAATCAAGTCAATACTGGAGATGTGACGTAAGGGCATGGATTTCTACACAGAGAGAGCAATTTGTTCAACATAAGATGCTGCTTTCAAGTCCAGGAGAGTTTGGACAAGGCAATTCTATTGAATGTTGGGAAAGAGGGCATTTGCATTTCTTTAACCAGAGTAAAAAATGCATTCATGGTCTGGAGAAGGCACTTTTTACGGACGGATAAAAGGGCAGGGGCTCAAGTCCCCTTTGATGTCTATGTGTGCACATTAATACACAGATGGCAGAGGAAACCATGCAAGGCACCAACCTGCACATCAGGAGCAACTATAGGGGTTGAGAGTCTTGCTCAAGGACACTGCGACACTAACGCTGAGGGAGCCCGGGATCAAACTGGGAACCTCACAGTGGCCATCCGGCCGCTCTACTGCCCACTCTACCCCTGAGCCACTGCCGCACCATATACATCGTAGGAGTGCGAGCTTTAACAATCAAACCACTGCCATTGTGGCAGGCCATATGGTTTATCTGAACACACCATTGAATGGTTATTTTTTGATTAATTAAAAGGACATTATTTATAGGACTGGACTATTGGTCTAGGCCTGGATCAACCTGAATGAAGAGGATTATGCGCTGATAGGGACACCATAAACCAGTGATTCTCAAGCCTTTTCATTTCACCCCCAGTTTGATTCATAATTATTTTGAGTGGTGCTAACCGCGCATACATCTGGCTTTGTCTGTATGTACTTACTGTATGTCCCACGTCTGTATGTAGTATGTCCAGCCCCATCCCACATTCCCCCCATCTTCGCGGCGACGCCTAATGAAATTAACTGATAAATAGCACAGCTCGCTTCACACAGCGGTTGTGTATTTCTCTGAGACCCGAGTCTACACTGTAAAGTCCTCAGTGTTGATTTAACTCTGAGAGTGTACAAGTGGACCAAATGTACCCGTAGGGGTGTTGTGTCTGGGTAATAGAACGCATTGTACATACATTATTACATGCACCTTTTACATGCATTTAGAATTTACCCCTATGCGATGAAAGCCCCTCACTTCCTTTCAGTTCTTCCAGTACAATGTCTCCCTCTCAGTTTTCCTGCACTGTCTCAATCTTAGTCTTATTTGCTTTATACTTATTTCTGCATGGATGAAAAAATCATTCAAATAAAAGAAAAACAACTATATTTCATGGAATAATGGTGCCGTTAATGGGCTTCAAGCTATTTCATGACAGACAGCGAGACGTGTGTGAGAAAGAGAGGTTTGGCAGAGAAGCAGCGCAACAGATGGCCTTTTCTGTTCTCACACTGTCTAAGCAGGCTGTTTGCCTAATCCAACTGAAACACAGGCAATCTGTGCATCTGCATATATGTCCAACATGCTATCTGACTAACATCCATAAGATGTGAGGTAAAGAAAATCGAGATAACAAAAAGCACTGTTTTGGCCACATCTTAAAGACACACAATGCTCAGTGTTATGGCTGCCACTGGAATGTAGCCCTACAACAAGAGATATTACTGTAACTTAATTAACCACCCAAACAATATTATTTTAAAAATAGCACATCTATAAGCTCATAGCACATCGCTGCACGGCATGCTGGTTAAGGTTATGTTATGGTTATGGGGGGCAGAGTAAATAATCAAATTACCCACAAGTATAGTGTGTACATGAATGCATTCATAGAAGTTAGCATACATCCTTGTGTACATCTACAACAACCATCTATCGCACAGACCTACATACATCTGCTGTATGTAGGTCTGTGTGTTGGTGTGCGTGTGTGTGTGGGTGTGCGTGTGTGCGTGCGTGTTCGTTCAGTGGTAGAGTGTTCCAGATAATTCAAAGCAGAAGGCAGAGAGGAGATGAGTAATGGTTTGCTCTCCATATTTAAATTTAGTTCTGACATTTACCCAGAACATGATTGACCGCACAAACCGGTTCAAACCAGAACTACTTTCCACAGATGTCCAGGTGAAAATTTAGCTTTTGAAAAGTGTTTGATTACTGTACCCTGAGCATACCAATACAGCCATTTGTATTGCATTTTAAATCTTTCAAGACCACACCATGTTTTTGCGTAGATCTTCTGGGAAACAAACAAGAAAAGAATATGAATAAAAACTATATAGGCCTATAAGGTTACATTTTTTTCATTCAACTGTTAACCAAATGTAATGTGTGTGTGTGTGTGTGTGTGTGTGTGTGCGTGTGCGTGTGCGTGTGCGTGTGCGTGTGCGTGTGCGTGCGTGCACGTGCGCGTGCGTGCGGGTGGGTGATGTGGGTGCATGCGCACACACATATTGTTAGCAAATATGCAAGGGTGTGTGTGCATGCATGTAGAAGCAGTATGTGCTCGAAAAGGAAATCATCAACCCTTATTTTCACAATGTAATGTACTGTAATAATAGACAATTACAACATATCCAGGTGGATTCACCGTTTTGCTGTGGTTGCCATTTTCTCCCAATATAAATTAATTCTTCATTTAATCTCATAGAATCTGTACTTATGAATTTATTTTCCCCATGAAGCACGCTCAGTTTTAAATGTGTTAAACAAATAATGTTTGGCTTTGACTGGACTTGGGTGCACAGATGTCTTACTGCCACTGTTGGGCAGAAGCCTCGTATCTCCAAGTTTCATTTCACTTTACTTTTTCAATTTGTAAAGCAAAGCCCTGCTTCATCATACAAGACTGTCGCACAAAACTAGTGAAAATAGCAGATCTACAAGCACACAACGCCTCGCGATGCGAGGCGTTGTGTGCTTGTAGATCGGTTATTTTCACTATTTTAGATTCATTTTTTAAATGATTTAATGCAAAGCGAACGATTTTGGACATACAAGGTTTTGGACAACGACGTTTACCTTTACAGTATAATATAGTGCATAAAGGTAATAAGTGACATCTATGCATTATATTATTTCCAGCCCGTTATCCTTGATCTCGAGTCTTCTGCACACTATGTTTATCAATGTGGCTGAAAATTATATTTAAAAACGTCCAGAAATCCAAACTCCACGTGTGTGTACTTTGTCTCTAGCTATAGGTCTACAGATTTAATGTGGATATAATGTACTGTAGTTCTCATCCTCCATGTATTTCTCCAAGACAAATTCTAAATGATAACGGGTTAACCTCCCCCACACACCCTAATTTCCACCACGTCTGCTCTCCAACAGCACCCCCCCCCCCCTCTCTCTCTCTCTCTCCCTCCCTCTCTCTCTCCCTCCCTCCCTCCACCTCTGCTTTATTCCTCTGGACCAATCAGGGGCTGGCATCCCAGCCAGCCAATGGCAGGGCCGGGAGGTGATGTCATATGGTGGTGGCTGGTGTTTGGTCCTGATGCTGAGGAGCTGGAAGCTGCAAACAGAAGCGGAGCGTGCTCTGAGACAGACACAGAACAACAGAAGAGAGAGAGAGAGACAGAGGAGAGAACCAGCATTATCACCAGCATCACTCACCGCAGGGTAAGTACATATCCAATTAAATGCAGAAAATATGCAATTTGCTGAATGTTTAAAGAATATGTGCTGATTTTATGATTTTCTTTTTACTATGGAGCTTTATGATTATGTATATGTGCATGTTTTGTAGTCATTCCAAAACTGTGGTTGATTTATACTGCAGCAAGCAAACAGATAGTGTACTGTCTGAGAAATCTGTGTTGACTATACCTGAAATCATTATGCTACTGCATTCTACTCGTCTGTGGCCATGTTTGCACACAGGTTGAGTCGTTCCCTCGCGCCACATACTGTAAGCATAGTGATGAAGTAGAGTCTGATGCAGATGAGTGATTTCACAAAGCTTACAATTGAAATGCTTATACCCCAATATTCTACTGTTGACTATGTTACATAGAAACAGTCATAGCACAAGTGTAAAACTGCGCCATCACATAATGGACATCTATGTACAGTATGTTGAATGAAACATAAAGATACAAAAAAAAGGACAGATACAGAGACCCGCAGATTAAAAAAAAAGGAAATCTGCAGCTTTGTTTGTTGATGCAGGAGTTCTTAAGGTTCTATGGTTGCAGCCTTGGCTGCAGAAGATAACAAGACAGACGAATTAGAATTCATGTTAAACACTTTGCAGATGATGCAGAAAGCTGGTGCCGTAGATATTTGCGTTAATGTAATGCAAACCAATAAAGAAGGGATAGTTCTGGTTTGCGACGTGGCTGATGCATGCAGGAGTTGGTTCAGGGGAACAACCTCTGCTGCAGATGATGTAATGCTCTGGCTGTGAACGCTATGACATCATTGGTTTAGCAGAGGAGAGGAGAGGAGATCCTCTCTTTGTGTTCTCTCATTGCATGAAGCCAATCTTCTCAATAGCGATAACATGGCCGCAGTCATAGCATAACCAATACTTCAATATTGGCAAAGATAAACCCATTGTGAAAATGTGTAATACACATAAGAATCAGTGATCAGAAATATGGAATTCAGTTGAAACAAAGCAGTGGTGTATGGCAGAGAGAGGGCGCCTGCCTGCATCGTGTATGCAGAGTAACTGTTTGATCAGGATTTTGTTTTCTAATGTGGTACAAGCTTGAGTGGCTTTCTGCATAATACTTACAGTACCACAGAAACAATTGCAGCAAATCATTTCTAAGGTTAGGCTAAGTTTGTTTTTTATTGCAGTATTGTTGTGTTTATTGCAGACTAAGCTGACTTTATGTTTTGAAATAGCAGAGGGTATACTTGAATGTTGTGGGGGTAATGCAGGGTCAGTGTAGTTGTCTTCAAATTGAGGAAATAATGCGATCTAACTCATGTACAGTACAGTGAAATGCACATTGGCTGCCACTGGTGCACGCACGCACGTGTGCGTGTGCGTGCGTGTATGTGTTATCCTGCTCAGACTTGAAGGAGGTTTACTCTGTTCTTTCACCTACACATATAAAATAAAAAACTGGTTGAATTGCGCCCCTGACTAAACTACACAGTAATATCTGGAGTGTTAATTCATTTTAACACTCTAGAGATTCCTGTATACAGTACATCGACAATAGCTCTAGGCGATACTTCCAAAATACAGACAGTATGTCGTAAATTATCTCTGACCACTTTGCATAATACAGTACATAGACCACAACTGTACACTACATGTAGGCTACCAAGTTGAAGTTGAACCTTGCAACTACCAATGTAATAATAATATTAACACTGTTTAAAACTAATGATTGGTTATTTTTTAACTAAATGAGTTCATTTGAACACAACACCTGGTCTGACAAAATGAGAGCTGGCATTTAAGTAATAACTCAGCAGTGAGTATTAGGCCTTTGCTTAATAACAGCAGGCACTTACAGTATCTCCCACCACATTCAGAAAACCTATGTATAACCTCCTCTGACTCCACCTCATCCCCTAGCTAGCACAAATTATTTCTTTATAGCAGCACTTGTTGCCTATTTAGATTTGATTTGATGTCTACCTGCAATATCCTAGTTACTTTAACAACACTTGCTTGTTATCTTGGCACTCTATGTTTACATTCTGTAGTTCTGTACTGTTTTTGGCTGACTAGAGTTTATGCTTTTTGATACCGTCTTGCACGTTTAAGGCCCGAATAAGAGCATCTGCTAAATGCCTAAACTAGTAATGAGGCTGAATTAAGTCAATGCTCTGGGTTGCAGTTATAGGCCTACACTGAAGATTCTCTCAATTCAATTCAATTCAATTCAATTCAATTCAATTCAATTCAATTCAATTCAATTCAATTCAATTCAATTCAATTCAGTTCAATTGGCATGAGAAAACATACACTTTTATTGC
This sequence comes from Nannobrachium achirus, assembly GCF_963921795.1. Lineage (NCBI taxonomy): Eukaryota > Metazoa > Chordata > Actinopteri > Myctophiformes > Myctophidae > Nannobrachium > Nannobrachium achirus. The sequence goes on from NC_137816.1 coordinate 55,168,811, forward strand.
CAAAGCAGAAGAATCAATCAATACAGTACATTCAAGACAAAATATGTCTTGACAATATCTCAACATCTCTCTCTCTCTCTCTCTCTCTCTCTCTCTCTCTCTCTCTCTCTCTCTCTCTCTCTCTCTCTCTCTCTCTCTCTGCCTTCTGCTGTGCCTTTTCTCACCCAAAAGCATGTTCTTAGTCTATTTTGAAACTGTTGTCTGAAGCCAGTGAGTGGGTTTGTGGTAGAATAGGCGATTGTCAAAGAAAACGTTACAATGCTGGGCTGGCACTTCAGCTATAGCCTAGCTCAGCTAGACAATCCACCCATGTTAAAACAAGGAGGGGATATATACTGCAGTTAGTTAGCTGCATTAGTAGTCTGGCCAAGCCAGGCTACTTCAGCTACTCTTACAGAAGTATTACAATTCACACAGTAACACACACAAATAGCAGATCACCTTGGATCCATTGCTAAATGAATTCACCATATGAAGCACACACATGGTTCACCTGATTACTCTGCACTTTTAACTTTTGTTAGATTTGTTCAGATATTTTTAAATCACATGAATATCCGTAGTGATCAACACAACACAAAATACCAGTACTGTAGATTGATGAAATTATGTTCTTCTCTCCACATTGTACTAATTTGACTAGACAATTAGAGAAATGTAGTTTTTCCACCTCTGCTCTTGTTTGAAAACGTTTGAATTACTGCGTAGGTTAGGCTGAACTCGGTTCAGCCTCTCTCAATATCAACATGGTTCACATTCACACAACATGGTCAACCAATGTTGCTTGTTGAATCACATCTGATAAATATGGTCCTTGTCTTCTTTGTCTGTCCCTGTCCCTCTTCCTCTTACTGCATCACTGTCTTCCATTTTTGTCGAAGATACCTATTACCCTTATATAGTGCTTACACCTGATCTCAGCGAGTTTACAATTACAGTAGTACGCACCTACGTGTCTGACTCGTCGTCTGTACCTGACTGTGTTTTGATTAGTTGAAATGGCAAAGAAGTGACATCATGTTAGATGTCTGTGTCTAATGTGGAGAAATGTGATAGGTGTTTTGCAAAACATTGTGTGTAGTGTTTTGCAGAAAGTGAATGAGGCTGAGAATGTGCTTATATAGTTAGTTGGGAAGACCTGGGCTGAGGTTTTGCTACTTGAGTGTCAGGTCTCACTAACTGTGTTACTTTTAAATTTGTGTTTAAGCAATCGTTAAAAAAAGTGTAACACAAGATTATGTAGACTGTTTCGATACAGGAGCAGGAATACATGCGGGTTCTCAACAGGCCTGAAAATTACTGGGCCCTAACTAGGTAGGCCCGAGGCCCGGCACGACTAATTATCATATATTTTAGGCCCTAGCCGGCCTTGAGAACTATCTCAGAGTAAAAGTATTATAAATAATACAAAACTATCTTTTATTTTTTCATTGAGCCAGAGGCCCGGCCCGGCCCTACTAATTAGCATACATTTTAGGCCATACCCTACCCTAAGTTGGGTCGTTTTCGGGTATGGTCGGGTTGGGCAGAATTTGAGAACTCTAATAGAGTGTCACACCTAATGGCTGTCTTTCTGTCTGTCTGTCTGTCTGTCTGTCTGTCTGTCTGTCTGTCTGTCTGTCTGTCTGTCTGTCTCACAGGAACAGAACTGTCGATCTCACCACAGTGTCTTGGAAAGACTACAGGGACATCACCATGACGCTAACAGGTACAATACGTGTGTGTGTGTGTGTGTGTGTGTGTGTGTGTGTGTGTGTGTGTGTGTGTGTGTGTGAGTAATGATTTGACATGAACTGGGAGAGGGGAAGAGAGAGAGAGAAAGAGAGAGAGAGAGAGAGAGATGTGGGGACATGTGTGAGTAGGCAGAGAGAGAGTCGTGCACAGAATACAGTTGCAGAGTCTGGAATGACATCACTTTCTTATCTTGGTACTCTTGCCTCTCTCCAATGCAGCATACAAAGAAAAGATGCGGGAGCTCCCCCTGGTGTCTATCTTTTGCTCCTGCTTTCTCCCTCAACCCAAAGAAAAACCCTCAGACAAGAAGAAAGGTAAGGAAGACCTTTCATCTCCTCTCCTATAGATATGACATTCATAGACCTGTTGTTGATAGACTGAACATTTCATTGGTGATTGACTGTAAATATAGTATATTTATTGATAGAGTCTAGAGCTTTCTATGTGGGACGGAATTCATTTCCCAGTGGATTCCTCACGGCTCACGTCTTGCAATTTTGCAGAATTGCTACCTTTTAGTTGTTATTATTATAATTAGCCTACTATTACTACTACTACTAATAATAATAATAATAATTTACTTTTACTCTTATCTGGTAGACTGGTACCTCTCCTGTGTTTCATACACTCTTACTGCTGTAGCCGCTATGACCCATGAATTTCCCTCTGTGGACCCATAAAGTTCTATCTCATCCTTCCCCAGGTGTGGTAGACTTGAACCTGTGCATCATCAGGGACATGGAGGTGATCGAGCTGAATAAAAGGACGTCGGGCCAGGCCTTCGAGGTCATCCTGAAGCCACCCTCCTTCGACGGGGGTCCAGAGCTGAGGGCCACCACGCCTCCTCGCACGCCTCCCTCCCTGGAGGACATACAGAGGAAACTGGACGCTGCACAGGAGAGGAGAAAGGTGAGAGACTGAATAAATGAATGAACTAGACGAACTCTTTTTTTAAAGCTAACTTTTGCAACTCAGATGTTTGCTTCTGGAAGTTCCTGGAACAACATGTTTTGAGATGGAGGTCCACGGCCAAATACATACATACCGTACATTTTTGGAGCTGCTTGAGATGAAAAGGTTGAGAACCACTGCTCATAGGAACATTTTTCAAACATTTTTCAAAGAACTTAGAAGGATTTAGAAGACATTTGCAGAATTGGCCTCAGGTCTTATGTTACATTTTGTGTACCATTTCTTACCTTGGTGTGTAGCGTTGGATTAGCCTGATTTCAGACTCCACTGAAGTCCACTCAGAGATTGGGTGGGTCTATGGGCTGGAGCCAGGCTAGCGTTGGATAGGCGATCTTCCTCAATTAACTCTTATTATTTGTTGCTGCATGTCTCTGTCTCCCCCCTACTAGTGCCAGGAGGCTGAACTGTTGAAACACCTGGCTGAGAAGAGAGAACATGAGCGTGAGGTGTTCCTGAAGGCACAGGAGGAGCACAACAACTTCATCCGCCTGGCCAAGGAGAGACTGGAGCACCGCATGGAGGCCAACAAAGAGAACCGGCAGGCCCACCTGTCTGCCATGCTGGAACGTCTACAGGAGAAGGTGAGAAGACCTCTTGACCATTAGCAATCATGTGTTTATTAAAGATGCAGTGCCATGATTTTTTTAACCCCTAAAACATGATCATCAGGTATTATGATTATACTAGGAGGAATATTTTTTTCCAAAAAAGTGAACAGAAAGTGTTAAAATTATGTTTTTATGTGGCCACACCCACCATTTCATTAAGTATGCCTGGTTGTCAGGTGGGTGGTGACCCAGCTGAAGTTAGCCACACCCACAGCGTTGGGTGTATGGTAAAAGGGGAGGGGCTGAGTTTATGATGTCATTAACTCAGTGTTTTTGGCCTTTTGGCTCAGAGGCTTTCATCTTTCAGGAAGTAACCCAAAATACACAGGGAAGACAAATTTGCACATTATAACCACAGCTGGGGTTCTATTAGAGTAATGTTAACACCATAGACACATACAACACAGAAAAAGTACAAAACTATGGCACCTCTTTAAACAATTGGCCAATGTGATCCTGGGCGTACATCAAACTTTGAGCGATTTGTGCCAAGATGTAGGCAAGATGTAGACCAGACATGTAGGCCAGATGTAGGCCACGCTTCAGAGCCCAGACAAAGCCAGATGTTGGAGCTTAGCTCCTTCCAGGAGCACCCCTCAAAATAAGAAAAAATAAGAAACAATAACTTTGAAAGAGGCTAACATTGCATCATTTACCAGCAGGGTCATTTTTTGTATTCACAGTATTGCTGTAATAAATCACATGGCCATGGAACACAATACACTTGTATTTTCTTTCACCTATAGTACTGTACACTGTGTCTGCCCTGTTTATTGTGAACATTATGGACAAGAATACTGAAGGTTTCTTTTTTCCCCTCTCTGTTTATGTCTTCCAGGACAAGCACAGTGTGGAGGTGAGGAGAAACAAGGAACTGAATGAGGAGGAGGAGGAGGAGGAGGAGGAGGAGATTTTGAGATGATGAAACAAAGGAGATTTTTGAGGAGATGACGAGACAAAGCTCTCTTTTCTTATTCACAAGAGGATGAGATCAATGTGTCATGTTCACATTCTTTTATATCACATAGCCTACTACAGGGTTCCCCAATAGGCGGCCCGCGGGGGGCTACTGTCTGGCCCCCACCAACCCCAGGAATAATGGTGGTATAAGAGCAGCAACAACACTAGTATATCGTCGTTGTTGGGTATCTCCAAATTTGTACGTTCTTCCGCAAAGTAAAGCCCTGCTTCATCGTACAAGGCCGTCGCACAAAAGTAGTGAAAACAGCAGATCTACAAGCACACAATGCCTCGCGGTGCAAGGCGTTGTGTGCTTGTAGATCGGCTGTTTTCACTAGTTTAAATCATTTTAAAAATGATAAATGCAAAACGAACGGTTTTGGACTTACAAGATTTTCACCCGACAACGACGATATCTGAACTGTCGCTGTAGTAGCGGGAACGCCACCGTCGCCCCCTGCAATGTTGTGGCCCTTGGCTTGGCACCTTAGACATAATTCTGCCCTTGGGGAAAACTAATTGGGGAACCCTGGCCTACTATATCCCAAGGTTCTAAAATAGCTGTTCTATTGACACTACTGCAGTACAAGGCAACGTTGGTTTCTTGTTAGATACTGGCTGACTGTCTCCATTAGTTTCCATTAGCATTAACTAATAGCCTATAGTAAGAGTAAATGTAGTGTGCCATTAAAGTTTTTGTTCAACTATTTGACCAGAATCTTGGGATGTGTGATATCAATCTCACAAAAACGGAACTCCCTTCAGTGGGAGTATAGCAACCTACAGTACAAAATGAACATGGCAGTGATTCTGATGGTGGTGTACTGTAGACTAAATTAGAGCACAGAGAAGGCAAGTGAATAGAGAGACGGGTCATTGCGTTTAGCTCCAGATCAAGGAAACATAATCTCAAATGTGAAATACTCTCTTGGTTAAATATTATGACCAAGAACAAAATAGGCCTACTGCTTCTGTGCAGGCATAGATTAGCGTACAATATGTTTGTTAAGCATGGTCTGTCCATATAAGACACACTATGCCACCCTCAGCAATGCTGACAAGGGGCTCCAATAGATGATAGTTATATTCAATGAGATTTACCCATATTATGCCAGAAAAAAATGGTTTTAGAATAAACTCCTTTAATAGTAGTTTCAGATGATTGAATTACTTAGATTTTAGGTTTCCACATTCTCTATTAGATGTGTGTGCGCAGTGCTTTTACATCTTTGTCATTGTGCATGCTTTGTGTTTGTGTGCATTTGACTGTTATTGGTGAACAGTTAATGTTAGTAACTTTAGAATTTCACTCAATTAACATATTGATTACAATATGCATTTTATGTCTTTGTGTGGGTGTGTGTGTGTATTTGGAGTAATACATGTAAATTAAACATTTAATTTATTAAAATGAAACCAATTCTGATCCGAGTCTGTTTTACTTTTATATTCTGTGTTCTACAGTTTGTGCTTGTGATATTATTTGTCCGTGTGTTTTTCCAAGTGTCTATCCATACTCAATGTGTAAAGAGCCTGCCTTGCACAGCACAGCTAGTTGCAC
>NC_137816.1:55177145-55464645 GCF_963921795.1 Nannobrachium achirus
TAGCAGCAACTGGGTGTAAGACAGGTCAAGGACAGTAGGATTCAAAATGTACTGAATCAACATAATATGACTTCATCACATCCGTGAAAATTAGCAGCGATGCACCTTGGCTTGCCTGGCCATTGCCATTGGTCAAAGCAGGGACAAGGCCCATAAGTGTGTACATTTGAGTGTACATGCGTGGTCGGGTGTCGTGGCATTGGTCACATGCAGTCAGTGCGAAACAAATGGAATGCTTGCTTACGTCTGTGTTCATGAGTTCATGATGCTGAATAGTAACTGCTCATGTTGTCTATACCTTACTTGCAGTGGTGTGAAGTAACTAAAGTAGATTTACTTAAGTACTGTACTTGGGTACAATTTTGAGGTACTTTTACTTTACTGGAGTATTTCCAATTATCAGTACTTTTACTTCTACTCCACGACTCTCAGATCCAAAATATTGTACTTTCACTCCACTATATTTATTTGAAACCTTTAGTTACTAGTTACTTTGCAGATTTCGATTATTAACACAAAACATACATTAACCAATTCAGCCCTATATACTGTATATTTAGGCCATTTGAAAATAGCCGATCTACAAGCCCACAATGTGTTGCGATGCGACACATTGTGAGCTTGTAGATCTGCTGTTTACTCAAGTGCATTTTAAAATCCGGGCGTTTACTTGTAACAGAGTATTTCTACATTGATACTTTTACTTAAAGGTGATACACCATGAAATTTCACTTTTCCTATTTTAAAACCTTTTTTGGGGGTCCCACTAGCACCTTCTATCCTCACAAAGTCCCATTTCTGACCATTGTGGTTTTCTCTGGTTTTGCGAAGGTGAAGGTTAAAAGCATCCCACAGGTTCTCAAAACACGCTGTCCAGATTTGCTACCGTCTGTCCAGATTTGCTGCCGTCGCTGACGTCATCGACAGCCGTTTTTGAAGATTTTTTTTTTTTTTTTTTTCAAAAAATCTTTTTTTCAAAAGATTTTTTTTTCTTCTTTTTTTCAAATTTTACTGCAGCTGAAAATGCTCTGAGAGCCATTCAAAAATGAGAGAGGCTCTCTATTCAGGAGTGGTAATTTAGCCTCAAACCTTTTGAAAAACGTTTTTGGGACATAAACAATATGACATAAGTACTTTTTAAATGCATGGTATTTCCTCCACTGCTTACTTGTATGTCCAGGGTGAGATGGAGTGATTGCACAGGGCTCTGTGAGAGCTAGTGAGTCGCAGATTCTGGGTGTGAAGCTGCAAGTGGACCGTTTCCACACTCGTGTCAAGGTCCTGCTCCGATGATGGTTTCCTGTGACCGCCTCCTTTCACTGGGTGATCTCTGGGCATGGCCTCTGACTCTCTCATCATCGTCATCATCATCATCATCATACAGACCACCTAAGACATGGGGAAGAAGCGTTGTGAGCCAGCTCTAGCTGAAATAATTCAAATCAGAATTACAGTATATAGTTATATATTAGTTCAAATTAAACTAAAAAAGACTTGAAATAGAAGGTTAAATGGAATAGAGAAGAATGCTACAACTAGAAAGGTGCAAGCATGACCAATTCTGTCTGAAAGATATCTCGTCTTACAACCCAGATAGCTCTGTATCTTCTGACTCATACCCATATTCCAGGGCATCTTGCCTTACAACCCAGATAACTTCAGTTAAAAAGTTAACAGAAAACAGGTTTACTCTAGCTGGCCTAAAGTTTCTCTGACCTAGAACAATAGCATGTTGCCTGTATAGCTACCACACTAATAATGTTGGAATTAATATATATATATTAATTTAGCAGCCTAAATGAAACATTTTCTGTAGAACCCTCTATCTTTATCGGAGCAAGGTTTTTGACACAAATGTGAAATAGTGAATTGTATACTGTATGTACGTGCATATGATTTAAAAGCATAGAACTAGCGGGTCTTACCATCAGTTTAGACGTCTTTGATGCAAGAAACATGATGCTGTATTTCAAGATGCTCCTTCTCGTTTGATCAGAGTTCTAAATATCCTTCTTATTCTTCTTATTCCTCCGAGAGAAAGAAACCTCTTTGTTCTTTCAAGCTTTCAGCAGACTCTTAAAAGAACAGAGACCTTGTGAGTTATGGCAGTTCTGTAAAATAGTTGGTATGCCAGTAGTTTTTTTTCCTCTTTTTCTACGATAGTGTTTGGTTGCCTCTGTAGTTCTACAGGCCATGTAGAAGATGCTCTCAGATTTATACTGGTGAGAGAAACATCTCAACGTCACTGTTTCCTCTGATTAAGCATCCTGCTGCCTCACAGGCCAACCACGAAAAGACCAAAAGATGACTACAATATAGGTTAAATGAAAGTTGAGTTGTTAAGTTACGGGGGACTTTCACATTGTGTCAGCCTTCCTGCACCAACTTAACGCTTGTTCTAGTGGAGGATCGATATTGAGTCTATACAATTAATACAATGAAGATTTGGCAGTAAGTTATTCATCAGTATCTTATTCATTTCCCCATGCATGCACTGATGTGCACACTGTTTGCATATGAACAGTTCATTGTTTATTAATGTTGCAGAAACACTGACAAGGGTCACGATCATTCTGCACACCAAAATCTTCACTCTTCACTCCCACTTACTGATTGTGTTTCTAGGCCTGTGACCCGTTTTTTTAGCAAAAAAAAAAAAAAAGAAAACTACCAAAAGGATTGAGGCTTGGCTATAACGATAAGCGGATTTCCGCATTTTGCATCAGTTTCCACAGCATCATGCTTTCCCTTTTGCCCCAGTCCCTCCTGACAACCATAACCAAGACATTTTAGTTTCTTTCTGTGGAGTTGAGCATGTATCCTACGGCAGTGGTTCTCAAACCTTTTCAAGTCAAGGACTCCAAAATTGACATTTAATAGCCCACGGACCCCAATTTGAAAAGATATGCCAGGGACCCCCATATAAGAGAAGATTTTTACGGCTCTATTCTCAAACATTTTAATTTCAAGGACCCCTCAATTTCTTTCTCTGGGACCCAAATTTATACAGTGAAATTAATTTAACTCTGATTCCTAACTATCATTTAGCTGGGGACCCCCTGGAACTCCTTTGCATGAGAACCAACGTCCATACGGCAGTGATACTCAAACTCAGGCCCGCAGGCCACTCCCAGCCCGTGGCACAATTTTGACTGGCCCACCAATCAATCAATGACTAAATTTTCAGTCAGAATCAAGTTATTATCTTATCTTTAATTACAGCATAATTTCATTACTATTACATGAATAATAATCCAGGAAGGGAAAACTGTGTGCGCTCATTCAGAGCAGCAGCAAAGATGAGCCTGAATCAAGAGCCGAAATGTTGATGCAGAGAACCAGCACTTTAACCCAAAATAGACAGATGCTTTCACTTTAATTTTATCATCTCATGCATGCTACCATGTATTTGCCAGAAAACAATGTCAGTTGTTAGAATACGACAATATAAGGCACCAATGAAAGACTGAAGTTGTCAGGTATCATATCATTAATTTTGTCATTTTATAGCCACTGGCATCTTGCCATTTTTGTAATGTGGGTCACCGGTTCAGCTATTTGAGTATCCCTCCCTGTCCTACGGGATGTTAATACCATGCTCAACTGGTATGTCACTTTACTGTCCCAGATGACAGTAATGTGACAATTTAAGGACTTTTAAGACCTAAGAAAGACAAACCATAACTACAAAAACTTCATTGGCCACATTGTCAAATAATATAAGAAAGAGGAATGTAGCTATTTTCACTATATTTATCTGTGGAACTGAGTCTTACTGGGTTATACTGCATTAAGTGTATTCACTCCACATGTTCTTATTTAACGAGTATTATACAGTATTTAACTCATTACGGATCTCTTCCCTTGATCTTCATAGCTACTCTCACCTAATGGTCATGAAGTGTGACCGAAAGAATAAGATCATGTATACAAGTGGCCAAAATGAGTTTCAGACTAGAGACCGGCCTCTCCCTTAGAAATAGGGTGAGAAGTTCAGTCCAGAGGCTCGGAGTAGAACCCGCTGCTCCTACACTTGGAAAGGAGCCAGCTTATGTGGTTCGGGCATCTTGTACGGACGCCTCCTGAGCGTCTCCCTAGTAGGGATGTCCTCGCTACACGCCCCACTGGGAAGAGACCCCGTGGCAGACCAAAGACCAGATGAGGGGATTACACTGGCTGCCTCGGGATCCCACAGGATAATGTTGCTCTGGAAAGGGAAGAATGGAAATCTCTGTTGGAACTGTTAACCCCGCGACCCGATTCCAGATAAGCGGTTGAAGATGGATGGATGGACTTGATATTAACTTAATACGCCACAATAATCACATGGACCCTAGAGTCGGACATTGTGATGTGTTGAGAACTTGTATAGGCTATTTTCAGCAAAGATATTTGGTGTAGTGGGGGAAAAAAATGAACCCTGGATGACCCCAGTCAACAAGTTGAGTTTAAATGGTTAAATGTCTTTCTTTCTTTCTCAAATCCTCAGGAAAAAAAGAAAAGAAAAGTTTTAATTATTTTTCTTTGTCAATGAGTGTTAAATAAACAAAAGTGTAATTATTAAAATCAACAGATTTGATGAGCTCAGCTATATGTGCTTCAGATTAAAAGACAACCACAACATAATATGAACAAACACAATACAGTAACCCACACATACAGTACACATAAAATGCAAACCCCACCCGTCATACACTAAACCCACACTATGATACAGCAACTGCACATACACGCAAAGGTTGGCAATGACTTTCTAGGACTTCTTACCTTCCCTCTGATGTGTCGCCTCAATCTAGGCCAAGCTGTCACCGATAGGGAAGTGGGGTAGGCCCATGTCAACCTGTCACGAGGGGGAAGTGGGGTAGGCCCATGTCTCACCTAAGGGGTTTTCTACTGCCCAGGAACACTTGATTGATGTGTCTATTATTCCTACACCACAAACACACTCTAGCTCATTTCCTGTAGCATCCTGGAATAGATTAACTGAGGTTGGGATCACAGAATAACTGAAATGTTACAAATAACGGAAAGTGACACATCTAGGCAGATCGATTATGTCTATACTGCAAGTATTCTGAAGTGATTTTATCACCCTAATCGGGAGATAAGCGACCGTCAAGTCGCATGTAAAAATCGGCCTGATGGTGGTGATAAATGGGACAGATCCATGTAACACTCCGAACAAGCAAGGATAAACGTCAAAATGCCATAAATGTAGAAAAAAACACCTTATTTTCCTTTGTCATTTGTATTGTTTTTCATTTTGTATATATGCTCTGAGACTTAACACACTTCAACCTTACCCTTGCTTTCCATGAGTTTAAGGGTTAGGTTTTCTTGATTTCTTGATTTCTTGATTTCTAGGTTTTCTTGATTTCTTATAGACACTTTGTTTTGCACGTGTTAACCACATGGACTGGAGCTGTCACGATTTGAACTCCAACTGAGAGTCTTTATTCTTTGATCTGTGGGAATGCTTACTGAGAGTCTGGAGAGCAGCTACAGTTGAAACCTCAGAAACCAAGACCATTTATGTTTTGTCTTTGTTTACTCTGGACTTCTTGAAGGGTTCAGTAGATTTCCTGTAGGATGTTGGTTATGGCAGCACTAATGACAAAATACATGGACATAAAGGACTCACTTAATATTTAACACAGAATGTGCATTCAATTATTTAGAATTGAGAGGAAGGTATAATGCATTAATATAATTTAATTACAATACAGAATTCAATAAAAGTACAAGCTGATCTCATAGTCATATGTGACATCCTGTATCACAAATGATGACTGCATTGCATGCCATAAAAACATTACAATACGATCAACCGTTACTTTTGACTGTCTGACAAGACTTCCTCCTCCGTCCACGAAATGGGGTCAGAAGAAGTGCTGAGTGCTCTTCCCATCATGATCAGAAAATATCTGAGTGTCGCCTGTAGTGAAACTCCAGGGCGGACCACATCAGAGTCAGAGTGACACCACAACACTGACATTATTACAAAGGATGGTGCGTGACAGAAGCAGAGGTCGCGTAGCTGTCTGCAATGCATTAAGCGCCATACATGGTAATGGTGGAAGTGGTGCAGGCAGAGTCTTCCATGTTAAAGCTACTATCCAGGACTTCTTTTAATGAACTACAGGGCGAAGCCTGTTGGGAACTTAATGCAATCATCATTGTGACCAAAAGTCGCAGTTTACCATGAGAAATGTCACAGCTTGTCTCTGTGTGTGTACACATTTTTGCCAGACCCATGAAATGGGTAGGCCTACATAAGCAAATGTCGGTCTGTCCGGGTTTTCTATATAAAGGGTATATATGATGATGACATGATGATGACATGCCTACAAAAGGCATGATGTCATAAATGATGATGACAGACAGGGGGTTGGCAGAACCGGGGTCTGGCACAACCAGGTTGACCTGGTCTAGTTATATTGTATATGGGTATTCCCCAGAATCCCTTTTATGCCCATTATGAAGATCCCTGATGTCAGATGGCCAAGGCATGGCCCATATCTGTGTGGCTGGTTCAGATAGGGATCTATGGGCATAAAATATATTGTATGTTGTGATGTCATGGGAACCACTCTAACATAATCCCTTTTATACCCATTTATAGATTCTGGACAGCTGATGATCCAACCAACTTCCCACTAGGCACTGCACTCCCCTGGGTCCTCTGTGATACACGGCAGGTTTGAGGTTGATTGATTCCATCCTGCCACATTTTACTTTGAACTGGGTGAATGTTGATCATGCAGCGAGTGGGCAGCTTCTGCAGCCTTTCATGAAGTAGGACAGGGAGTCACGCTGGGTGTCAGGCCACCGATGATGTTGCGGCTGTGATGTGCCTACGTGGGAGTTATCATGTTCAAGCATCTTTTCAAAATGCTTGATCGAGATGGAGCTAGAGATAGCTACAAACAACCGAGTGCAAGCTCACACGCTGCTTAAAGGAATGACTCGACAGTCGCTCCATGATCCGGTCAAAGGATTTTGTGACCCAATTTCTGTAACACAGGTGTAAATACAGTAATAGCTCAGATTTATACAGTGATTTTCCAAAGTAGCTTTACATAAAAGAAAATCACACCTAGTGTGAAGTGAGCGTTGCTATTTATGAGTTAATTTCATCAAGCGTCCTGCTAGCCAATCATAGCGCGTCCTGCGAAGCTTGGTCAATGGGACCCTGCAGGGAATACCACGCCTGTCGCCCTCCTGGCCGTTCGCCCCGGGCGTCTATCCGACGTAATGTTAAAACGTAACATTAAAACCTTTTTAAAATCCAAAGTATAATATTTGGATCCGAGATTTTGTGGAGTCTAAGTAAAAGTATTACAAATTGGAAATACTCAAGTAAAGTAAAATAAAAAATAGCTCAAAAGTGTAGACCTACTTTTGTTCAGTAAGTACAGTACAGCCTCACCTAGCGGTCAACGCGGCCAGTGAGTGTGAGACCGGCGGAAAAAATGAGGGCGAACGGCCGAGAGGGCGAACAGACTTGTTACCCTGCAGGCCTACGGTACAACAAACTTTTGACCCCAGACATTTTTTCTGAACACTTTCCCCCCGGTTTTCAACAGGACAACAAACTTTGAGCTGTTCGGGCCAGGATGTAGGCCTTGTGTTTTCCCATTGGTTTTTGACCAGACAAAGCCAGATGTTGGAGCTATAGCTCCTGTTCCAGGAGCACCACTCTTAAGTGACCACTCTCTGCTGTGGCAAATTGGAAATACTCAAGTAAAGTAAAATAAAAAATAGCTCAAAAGTGTAGACCTACTTTTGTTCAGTAAGTACAGTACAGCCTCACCTAGCGGTCAACGCGGCCAGTGAGTGTGAGACCGGCGGAAAAAATGAGGGCGAACGGCCGAGAGGGCGAACAGACTTGTTACCCTGCAGGCCTACGGTACAACAAACTTTTGACCCCAGACATTTTTTCTGAACACTTTCCCCCCGGTTTTCAACAGGACAACAAACTTTGAGCTGTTCGGGCCAGGATGTAGGCCTTGTGTTTTCCCATTGGTTTTTGACCAGACAAAGCCAGATGTTGGAGCTATAGCTCCTGTTCCAGGAGCACCACTCTTAAGTGACCACTCTCTGCTGTGGCCAAGTGAGTGGTGCCTGTTATGAGTTAATTTAATTAAACGTGCAGTCAATGCCGCAGCTTTGCGGGATGGACATACTGTACATTCAGACAAAGCCAGACGTATATAGGAGCGGTTAGCACCGCTCAAAAATAAGTGCTGCAATATTAAAATCGACAAAAGGTTAAGAATGGGTTGGAGAGACATCTTAACTAGGGCCTCAGCGGGGAAAGGCTATCCCGAAGAGGTGGGTTTTGAGTGTAGTTTTGAAGGAAGGGAGGGAGGGGGCGTCTTAAATATTTTTGGGGAGTGCATTCCAGAGGGAGGGGACAGCAACAGAGAAAGCCTGGTCGCCCCAAGTCTCGTACTTGGGGAACTCCGGAACTTCACTGGAGCTGAGAGAACGGGAGACTTAATGTTGGAGAAGATATAGGGGAGCAAGAGTAGTGGTAAGCAGGATTGTGGATCATGGAGGACAGGTGAAATATGGTCTTTGGAGCGGGTACTGCTGAGCACGCAGGCGTCTAAGTTTTGAACGTGTTGGAGTTTATTGAGGACTTTGGAGGTGGTGCCATTGAGGATACTGTTGCTGTAATCAAGATGGGATATGTGTGAGTGAGTGAATGTTTTTTAGCAGCTGAAAGTGTCAGAGAGGGCAATATTCCTACAGTTTGTTGATCTGGTTCAGGTGGGGGAGGAATGAGAGGGCACTGGTAGCATCAATGTGTTTGTGTCATGAGTAAATAATAATAATCTTTATTTACACTTACATTTTCATACAAAAGACAGCAGCTCAAAGTTACAGACGCTTTATTTCTGAACACAATTAAGAACTGTCTTTGTGTGTTCTACTGTGTTTGAGCAAGGCACATAATCTTATTGCTCGCTGCATCCCTAGTACATTTATGTTTTCCCCCCTTCAATTTAGACCTACGATTGAGATGAGGAGAATACAACAATTAACTCACCATCAAAACTCAAAAGCAGAATAGAGAAGTAGGCTACATCTCTCTGAATGTGAATTATTGACAAACTCAATGAAAGCTGATAAAACTAAACCTATGCTTTTGATTTCAGTGTACAGTACAAACATTATTATTGTGTACATTTTCAAAGATTATCAAAGTAATCACAAACACATGAAATCGTCTCATCATTCCTGTCACTTTGCTGGTCAAACTGTGAGGTGATTGGGCCGATTCTAAAAACGCCTTCTAAATCCTGAAGTTTTCTGAAAAACATACTATTTATTAAAAAATTAAAATAATCTATATGTTGCTATGTACTGTACATAGCAACAACAACCCACAAATGGGTTCCCATCTTGAAATTGTAGGCTACTTACAAATGGGTCAAATTCCCCTTTCACATTATTGATATTTGGTTGGTCAAATCTACAAACAGAAGGAGGGATAAATCAACATGGATATTTAAAGATCGGATCTGATTTAAATATGTATCGTTTACATGTGTATCATGAGTTAGGCTAGATCCAAAATGCAATATGACAAGCTGAATTTACAAGATTCCACTAAAGGCTTTATTAATCTTTAATTGAGAGCATGTGCCACTCAGTTTTTTGAGGGAAGTTTCACTGCACCTACTTCTTGGCTCGACAGAGATGTTATCGCACAGAAAGTCCTACCCTGTTTCATCTTAGACAAAGAAAGAAAGAAAACCAAACTAAAACAGCAGGCTTTCCATACCTAGCTTCTGCCGTGTGGTACCGTAGATAACCATGAGAGATAAGGCACAGTGAAAATCCCCATTGAGTAATGAGTACCATGTCCTCTTATCAGCTGCTAAGATCACTATTGTGTGATCTGACATGACCATGGCAGGCAGATATAAAGATCAGGTCTCGACTTTAGAGTGAAGACGGAGAACAGAAGCTCGGAAGAACGATGATGATGCTCCGAAGCAGCATGTCCAAATACCTGGTGAGCTGACGATAATGAATTCAAGTGCAGTACTGCAGGGAAAATGTCGATAGTCTGACACCCCGTTAGTCCTACTAGGTTAGGGTTAGGGATAGTTAGATTTTGAACTCCATTATGATATGCTATCAGGCTTGAGTGAACACACCTCAGTCGTGTTCACTCAAGTCAGATAGCATCTCACAATGGAGTTAAAATTCTAACTTTTCATTTTGTTATGTGGTATCCAACATTTGTTAAAAAAGATCACAGCTCATCTAAAGTGTTGCAATTATATTTCAATAATATTAGGTGACTTCAATCTTTACCTTGTCAATGCATTATGGTATAGGAAATCTAAAGTCTTTGAAAGAAAATTGAAAAATAACTTTAAAATATATTACTTTGGTTCCTCTCATCTCCTCTTATATACTATACTGTCATCCTCTCTCCTCTCCTGTCTACAGATAGCAGCTTGTGTGTCTTTGCTGGTGGTGCTTGCTGTGGCCAAAGGTAAAGACAAGGCAGATCAATGTAACTCAGTACTGATCATCTCTGCAGCGACCCAGTCCAGCTCTGAGGGAAACGGGAACATCCACACCCGGTCACTCTCCCCCTGGACATGGAAGTGAGTATATACTGTACATGCATGCACGCATGCACACACACACACACACACACACACACACACACACACACACACACACACACACACACACACACACACACACACACACACACACACACACACACACAGATTTAACCAGGCACGTGCACACACATACATCGAAAGTGGCTTGAGCCCCTGCCCTTTTATACGTCTGTAAGGTGCCCTCTCCAGAACATGAATGCAGTTTTGCATTCCATGACATACCTGAAATCCATGCTGTTATGCCACACCTATTGACTTGATTATGCTTAGTTCAGTGTTCTTGAACACAAACAATGTTGCTCTTGGCTTTGCCATTCCTGCAATCTGCAGTGCCTCTCACAACTGATTTATGGACATTACAGAGGCTTCAAAATACCGTATGAACACAAGCACAGTTTTAACGGGGATAACAACAAGGCCTGTGGTCTGGACAATATTACAGCAGAACATCTTAAACGTGCCAGTAAAAACTGTGTCCATTGGTTGCTATGTGTTTTACGTTGTTCATGGGTTTTTACCTATTTCCATGCTCACTGTTGTATTAGTGCCGGTCATTAAAGACAAAGTGGGTAAGCTAAACAGCTCAGATAATTATAGGCCAATTGCCTTGGCCAGTGTTCTGTCCAAAGTACTAGAGACAACTGTACTGAGTAGGGGTGTAACGATATAGTAACTGTATCGAAATATCGTTTTTAACTTAAAAAATCGAAGTAGATCGAAATGAAAACAGCTAAAATCGAATCGTATCGTTTTATTTTGTATCGTATCGAATCGGCAGTGTAAAGAATCGATTGTATCGATACTACCTACTTGTCCATTGTATTTGGCATTTTTAAGAAGAACAAATTAAAAGGAGGGGTTTAATTACTTTTCCTTTCCATATAGCTACACTGGTCTATCGATAAATGTGTGTAATCTCTGTGTCATGTCAAGGTGCAGGTTAGTCAATATACAATGTCCATGTATTTGGCAGATAATCACTGTGTTTACTTATTTATATCCATAATAATACATGTTTCCCTTAAAAACCTGCACTATCCACACCTTTCACACAGATTTAATTTCTTTGCTAAAATAGTTACTATATCGATTTTAAATAATTAAATCGAATCGTACCGTATTGCCATGAATGAACCAATATCGTCCATGTATCGTATCGTCAACCATGTATCGTGATATGTATCGAATCGCTATTATAATGTATCGTTACACCCCTAGTACTGAGTAGACTTGAAAGGTTGATTTTGTCTGCTGATAACCAATTTGGATTTAAAAGAAAACATGGCACTGATTTGTGTATTTTTGCTCTTAAAGAGATCTTAGATAAATAAATACAGTAGGCATTATAGGCAGAACTCTACTATGTTTGTACCTTTTATTGATGCTTCTCGGGCGTTTGATCGCATCAATCATGAAAAGTTATTACGTTTTGTTGTTAAGTTATTTTGACACAGAGGGGTCCCCAGTTTCTTAGTCAGAATCTTGGTGTTCTGGTATGCTCACCAGACAATGAGTGTAAAATCAGACGTCTCACAGTGGCCTATAATGAATATATGAGGCTGCTGCTGAGAGCTCAGATAAGCTCCAGTGCGAGCCAGATGTTTGTCAGTATCGGGGTGCCCACCTGCTCTGCTGTGCTACGCAACCATGTACAGGTTTATGTGTAGGGCATCTGAGTCAGTTAATGCTATCATTGCTGTTATAACGGACCCTACACACAGTTCTGTCAGGTTCTCATCTAGACTGTGGAACCATTGTTGCAAATTTCTGACTGTCAGAAACTGAAAATGTGGGCTTGGTACATTTTGCTTTTATTTTTGTATATAAATATACATTTTGTACTGTTTTTTGAGCGGTGGTAAACCGCTCCATAGTGTTTTCCTCAGCGTTTTGCCATAGCAATATGTGTGTGTGTAGCCTATTACATCACCAATTACATCCTAGACCTGTCTGTAGCCACTTTTCCTCAGCGTTTTGCCATAGCAATGTGTTTTCCTCAGCGTTTTGCCATAGCAATATGTGTGTGTGTAGCCATATACATCACCAATTACATCCTAGACCTATATCCTAGTCTTTTTCCACAGCGATGTGTGTGTGTGTGTGTATAGCCTGTATTACATCACCAATTACCAATTGATGATGTTATGCAAGCACGACCACCCACTTCACATTGGGTGTGATTTGTTATTGTATTGTAACTGTGATATGGATCTCCCTGGGTCTGACATAATAAACATTGAATTGAACTGAATAGCCAAGCTGTATAACAGCAACCCTTGGCACATAAGCACCTTATAAGGAATGCCTCTTCCAGACTGTGGTCAAAATTGATGTATGCTATAGTGAAGATATTTATTTATTTGTTAAACATCCTAATTAGGTTGATTTGGTTTTTGCTTGTTCACAATTTAATGTTATGAATGTTCGATAGGCTATCGAACATTCAGCATGCTGCCTTCGACAGATGTTATAGGTTTGATGTTTATTTATATTATATTCATTTTGTCTTCCCAGATTCTCCACCGTAGAAAACCGCATCCCCTCCACCATCTGGGAAGCGGAGTGCAGCAGCAGCTACTGCAGCAACCCTAACCCCAGTCAGCAGGGGGCGCTCACCATCAACTCGGTACCCATCCACCAGCAGGTCCTGGTTCTCAGCAAAAAGGACAGGTGTTACACCACCTCCTACCAGACAGTAGCAGTAGGGTGCACCTGTGTGTGGGCCAAGACAGTCTAAACCACTGTCTGGCCTTCTGGAAGAGGCTCAGTCATTGAACTGCGACACTTTACTGCCATCTGAGAACAGGACGGATAAAAGTCAGCCACATATTTCTGCTGTCGGGCCGAAACCTCTTAACTACAAAATGTTCATTTTCGAGAAAATGAGCTCAAGTGGAGCCAGGAGGTTTTGACCAAAGGGCTTTTTACTACTGGTTCAATATTATTTTAACCAACTCACAGACATAAAGGGTGTTCAATAGCATATTTATGAAAAAAGAGAAGGCCAATCGGGTGGAGTTTGGCAGAAAATGTGGAGTTAGGTTTTGTTCCAAGCACTTTTTACTACTTTCCATTTGTTCAATATTATTTTAACCAACACTCAGATGTAAAGGGTGTTCAATAGCCCTGATTTATGAAAAAAAAAAATAATAATAATAATAATCTAAACCCTCAAAGATGGAGTTAAGAGGTTTTGGCCAGACAGTGACAATATACTGTACATGTCAGCTGGCTGGCAGTCCATGCGTTCGACAAACTCACTGGGACCTAACAGTCACACCACCATGATGTCAGGTTTGAACGTATTGAAAAATATAACGCAACACAAATCAATGTATTTTATTATATTAAAGAAAACAAGAAACTGGATGAATCTGTTGGAATCTGTTTGTTTTCCTTTTTAATCATCTTGAAAATAGGAAATAATACCTAATTCACCGGTTTAAAAGTGTTTTTGATTACTTTATTTCTTAAAGATTGATTCTGATTGAGGCTCAATTACATATTTTCACTATAGATCATTGTTTTCATGCTACCAGATGTTCAAAGAATCGGATCCATCCATCAGATCATACTGTAGGCTATATGTGTCAACAACAGTGATTAACGCAAACCATATGATATCATTAGAATTATATTACTGAATGGGGATTCTGGGTAATATAGTTATGCCTGAGAGCAAGGGAGCATGAGGCAGTTAGCCTGGTATAACCAGCCTAGATCTAATGCATATAGCTAACTAACTGCAGTATCTATCATTCCCTCCTTGTTTTAACATGGGTGGATGATGGTATAGCTGCAGCTAGGCTATGAGGCAGTAGGCCTGCCTAATAAAGCAGTAGCAAGTCAGTAATCACTAATCAGGGAGCATATCCCAATACTGGGTGTGATTTTTCTTTGAGAATCCTCACTCAGTTGTCCTTGGATTCAGCTGTCAGCAGCTTAAACAAAGTTATTCTCTATAAGGGGGGCTTCAAAGGTATCTTCCCCAATGGCATCAAATGGGATTATTATGTACAAGCACTGCTTTCAGCCCATTAGTCCTACTTTATTACACTGCCCTCTTGTGGTTCACATATTAGCCTACAAAATGTACCAACATAGTAGCTATTAGTGTTGGAAAAAGCATAGACATAGAAAGGTAGACGCCCGGGGGCATATGCATTGAGCAACTAAGGGAATCTTCATCGCTTCCGTGTTCATTGCTTCCGCGTGCGTCACACATACGGAAGTCGGTAAGCCAATCAGAGGCAGGTGGGGGCTGGTCTTTACGTATGCAGCCTGTAAGAACAGCTGATCAGCGCAACATCGGAACTGGCTCTGTTGAAATGAATTGTAGTCCTTGGATAAGTCCCTGAAAAGACACGCTGTGATTGGCCAGTAGTCACTTTGACTGACAGCGTTCCCTTAGTTTTTCCAGGAAGTCCGGACTAGAACTTCAGGCTATACGCATATACGCCATTTTGTTCTACTTCCGGGTGTCTTTCGACTTCCTTCACAGGTGTTACCGATGATACTAATGAAGGATCTGTTCCATTCTGGTCAAACAGAGTCAGGGTGCTGATATTGTGCATGTTGGCTCATTGGAAACACTCACCAGTGGGTCTCAAAGTGTCCTTGAGTGGGTTCCAGATGTCCCCATACAGGTGTGTAAGAACCACTGTACAATAAATCAAACAGAGCCTTCATTAGTTTCATCAGTAACACCTGTGAAGGAAGTCAAAAGACACCCGGAAGTAGAACAAAATGGCGTATATGCAAAGAGCCTAACTGCAGAGGCGAACGAGGCATCTAGCTCTTTATATCTGTGGGAAAAAGTAGTCAAATGTTTTACTTAAAGGGATAGGCCTATTCCACTTTCAAAAAAACTTTTACTTTTACCATTATACAAATACCTCAGAATTGTATTTAAATACAGTATATAAGTAAATATACTGAGCATGACTGAACAATTAGCCAGGAGCATGAGGTCACAGTCAGCTATATTTTGTCAATAGTTTGTCAAAGTGCAGAGATCCAAACCTGATGCACAGTGGAGAAAAGAGCGTGTGCGGGTTTCCCAACTGGTTTGGGCCTTAAGCTAGATGCAGAATAGACCCAAATTTAGACATTTTTATCTCAAATATTTGCTTCTGGCCGGTCCTTGGAACAAAATATTTTGAGATGGGGGTCCACGGCCAAATACATATCATTTTGGGGGCCTTGACATGACAAAGTTTGAGAAAAAACTGATATAGCAACATGCATTTTTCTTCAGAAAATGACCAGACAGAGGGAGGCAGGGCAGTGCCAGTAGTTAAAAATAAAAATAAATAAAAACCTCTAAAACTACTACAGGGGTTTTACGACTGTAGTTACCTCAATATTTTAAGAAGATAAATAGATACCTAAACAAACTTAACTCACTGCACTAACTAAACTTACAAAATACATCAATGGCACATCTTACCGAGTGTAGATATTATAATGAACATCCTACATGAGTGCAAATGTAGTCACCCCAACCATATCTCGCCTACACTCGTCTTAAGGTCAAACATTGGACTGAACAGACAGCATGCCTGTGCCAACGGTGACGCAATTGTAGTCTTATAGCGGCCATATTTTGGGTCAAACACAGGTGTTTCAATTGTTTGATTGGCACACCCTATAGGCATGGACATGGTTAGCAAAAAACGGACACACTACAAATGAACATCAGCCCAGCTATATAGCAGATGAGTCGAGCGGTGATTGGTAGATTGGTCCCCTCCGATCACCACAGAGCGGAGTTCTGATTTTTCTGATTGGTCCACAGGTAGCGGAGTGTTCCCCTCCAATCAGATGGAGAGCTGTAGTCACTCTAGATTTGAATAGAATGGCACACATTACACACGGTACATACCATGGGATGTAACAACAACAAGAATTATAGATGTGATAATTGTGAATTGAGTATTTTCAGCTAGTTTTTTTGCTGTTTATGTCCCAGAATAGAGTCAAGATGTGCTTGAATCTTAATGATAACCACTTTCGTAATGGCAATTTCCACCTTCCTATGCAGAACTCAGTATAGAGATTTTGCAGTTTGAAATGAACATACCATGAAATATTGCAGCCTGGTTCCTGTAGTGGTGTTGTCCTTTCTTCCTGCGTCTGCTGCGTAGGATCACTCCCAATGCTACCTGTGAAGTAATGTGCAACAAAAGGTGGAAATTGCCATTACATTCAAGTAAGAACCATAGACATAAAAAGGTAGACGCCTCATTCGGCTCTTGGGCATCGGTCTTGGAGGATAGGCAATTTTTAAGGCAAGCTTCCTGAATTCAGAAGCACGCTTCCGCGTGTGTCACAGAAAGGGACGTTCGGTTCAATTGAAGTCCCAGAAAGCATGCGCTGCGATTGGCCAGTATAGTCACTTTGAGTGGCAGCGCACTTTTGGCACTTTCGCACTTCTGCCTATCCAGTTTGACGGGTCACTCCAATGAATTGCAGCGGTAGAAGAGGTATCTAGCTTTTTATATCTGTGGTAAGAACTGTTTGGCTCCTCCTGCTACCTGTGTCCTCCTGTCCTGTGATCTGATCTGATCTGAATTGACTACTAATTACTACACCTGTGACCCTTTAACCCTTAAGTAAACTACCCAGTGTTGAGAAATCTAAAGCCCGCCACCAGGTGTCCAATAACCAAAACTACAACTTACAAATAATATGCCAACCTCAGAATGGCTCCTACAACTTTAATGAATTCCTTGGGTTAAAATTATAGAGAAAATGATGATCCATGTTGATGACATAACTTTAGAGATATACCGCTTTGAGTGATTTTAGGCCAAAATTTGTAGGAGCTGTGTCCAAAAATGTGTTTTGTTAAAATCAGCCTGATGGTGGCGCTAGAAGAGTTGGATTATTGTTTTGTTATTTGGTCAAGTGCATCAATGAATGATATGGGGAAATTGCAGGTTGTTCAGAATAGAGCGGCACGTTGTGCTTTAAATTGTTCCTACAGAACTAACGTACAAGACATGCATGAGAGGCTGAGATGGTTGACTGTTAGTCAAAGGTCAACGTATTTCCTTTTAAATTTCATCAGAAACATAAAATGTACACAAGTCACCAAAAATATTATATAATAGCTTATTAAAACATTGTGCACATCATGAATATCAAACAAGACATGCAATAGAAGGTAGGTTTAATTTACCTACAGTGAAAAGCTCTGTTATACAGAAGACTGTTATGTATAGATCTATTTTAAGTTGGAATTCACTGCCAGGTTATATTATTGAAGCGAATACTAAAGAGGGATTTAAAAGGATGGTAAAACAGTATATAACAATTTTTCATGAGCATGGATGAGTGGTCTGCTGTTGCATTGTCTGCTCTGTTTCAGCTTTGTTCTGGACAACTGAAATGTCCTCATCTGATCTATAATAAGATATTATTATTGTTAATACAAAAAAAAAAAAAACCCTATCATGAAATATACAAGGAATATTGTGAATTAATTTTAAAAATTGTACTTCTTAACTTTTGTAAGTGAACTATTGTCTCTGTCATATCTGTTGTATTGTATGCTGTATGTAGTTGTTGTACAGGATGTGTGTACTGTACTGTATGTGATGACGGACCCCAGGAAGAATAGCCATGCTCAGGCAAGTGCTAATGGGGATAATAAAGTAAAGTAAAGTAAAGGGGCGGAGGTTGTGATTTGCCATCCAAGGAGTGTGTGTGCAAAGTTTGGCATTGATAGGACCAACGGTGGCAGAGATAAGAGTAGCGGCAAAAGTGTGATGTGACGGACAGACTGACGGACAGACACACAGCCGGTGGAGCTTTTCATAGTTACTTGCGACCTGACGGTCGCAATAAACCCCATGGGACATTAATTGACCAGGGCAACAAGAAGAAATCATAACTAGACACCATAAGGGTCCTAAAAAACAGGTTTCGTTCGGGTGCTGTAGGAGCATTTCTCCTGAGATCTGTTGGGAATTCATTACTGTACATAAAACAATCACCTGTACTTCTCAATGTGTTTGCAAACAAATAATTGGTCTATAAGCAGTGAGCACTGTATCACAATGTAGAGCTACCAGTAAGACGCCCTAAGGGCGAGAAGCGACCGTATCAGAGTTACCGGTACATGTGAGAGCAAGTGTGAGAGCAAAGTGTGACAGCTGCTGCACGCGTTTAGTAGACAGAGGGGGTGGGGCTTCAACAATTACAGCTCGT
This sequence comes from Nannobrachium achirus, assembly GCF_963921795.1. NCBI lineage: Eukaryota > Metazoa > Chordata > Actinopteri > Myctophiformes > Myctophidae > Nannobrachium > Nannobrachium achirus. Next base: position 55,196,015 of record NC_137816.1, read on the forward strand.
CCCTATTGGCGGAAAAAAGGCCCAAGTTGTGTGAGCGTTTTAAAGTTGAAATCACATTGCTAGGCAAAAGTATGGCAGAGTTACGTGTGAGATCAAAGTGTCACAGCGTGTGCATGGCGCATGTTTCTATACTAAGTATACCTGGTGGTCGCAATTAACTCATTTTAACAAAAGATAATCAATTACACTACCTTTAAAGAGATCTGCTATTTTTCTTTTTCCTGGCTGAAACTAGCCCCTGATTATTGCGACCTGACAAACCTCCACCGGCTGTCTGTCTATCTATTTGTCTGTTACACGTCACACCGCACGTCACATTTTTTCCCTACTCATATCTCCGCCACCGTTGCCCCCATGCCAAACTTTGCGCTTTATATTCATAGTGTTAATTGAATGTATGGCGGATTCACACTGCGGTCTTGAGTGCGCACTCGTGGCTACTTGGCAGCAGAGATTCCGTTAGCCGGTATTTACCGGCCATTGGCCGGTTAAATGTTTAATTGGCCGGTAATTATAAAGTCCACCAGCCACCATGGCCGGCTGGGAAAATGCCTCTTAGGCTATTTTATCTTTTAATCTTATTATTCACATAATTATTTGTCTAAATCAGTAAAGCTACAACCATTAAAACCTATCATAATTTTTAATTTGTATCATGTTCTGTGAGTCTGACGACAGCAGAGCTCACCGCTGCTGCTGCTGCTGCTTCATGCTGCGCTGTGCGCATTAGATCAGTCTATATTCGTCGTACGAGGGTTACGCGCATTGAAAATATCAGAGCTTCACGCTCACAACAAGTCAGCAACGCGCGGCGCTGTGAGCTTGTATGTCTGCTATTTTAGATACGCAGGACGGCAATACGGAGAAGCACACATTACGTTTCACCACTGACAATTCCAGCAGCTTGTCCAAATCAGCGCTATACAGCGTGGGTTTAGTGTTATGATCCGAACAGAACTGGGGTTCTTCCGAGGTAATCTAGACCAAGCTGGACCCAGTAGACGATAATAAAAAAGGGACCCGAACTCTGTGGAATCACATGGATTATACAAGCACGCACATGACTTTCTGATCGCATGCTGTGATGCCTCTGTGGTGGTCAAAGCAACAGACTAACAGAGGCAAGTCAACCTTCCTCCTTGCGCCATCATAACATTAACAAAACAAAACAAAGGTTGTATGTTTGCATATTAAGGTTTAATGAGACGTGAAGCCAAAATCATATACTATTAACTTATTAATTTGTAGGCCACTGTGTGGCAGGGCACGCAAACGGTTCGCTTGAGTTGCGTTGCGTCCACTTTAACCTATTCACTTCTTTTTTGGCAAGCGATCTAGGCCTACATAAGTAGATAGTTAGGCTATTATTTCGTTAACTCGGGAAAATATTGCAATTGCATCTGTAATAAAGAGGAGCCCAGCGCTAACATAAAATGGTGTAATTATCAGTTGGGTGCACCATGCAGACGCACATACAGTATCTCATCTGCAAACACGTATGTGACGTTCATTATAATATGGCCGATAAATTAATTAATTGGCCGGTAAAATATAATCCTGCCGGCCAACGTGGCCGGCCCCAAAAATGCCTAGCGGAAACCCTGCTTGGCAGATGTTTTGATAGTGTGAAGCCTGTGTACTGTCCTCAGAAACGCCGGCCCCCGGGACCACCTCCGGAGGTAGTCTCGAGTCCGTTTGGTCTGTCCTCAAGAACGTTGCGCTGCAATGTGAAGCTATCGTTCCATAAACAAGGAAGTGGTGACGGTTCAGCTAGGATGAAAATAACAAGGATTGGTCTGTGACATCACTATTAAGATACCAAGGATGCACCAGCACCAGTGATGTTACTGTTATGCGATGATTACAGACACACACTGCTTTGGTTGTGTATTGTTGTTCTGTTATTGTTACAACTCAAGATAACGTCAGGAACACAGTCAAACTTTAATATTCGCTCTAAATTCTGACAAGATAGCCTACTCTTCTTCTGTGACATGACGTTTTATATCTCCCAAAGCCCCATAGTCAACAGCGCCCCCGGGAGGCACACAAATACAATTACAGTTGAATGAAGTGTAGTCCAGGGAGTCCAGGCACACAAGAATTTGGCCAATGTGAATGCAGTTCAAATCAATCGGACTGCAGTGTAAATCCGCCCGTAGACATACCGTATGCATTTATATTCACTGTCTACCCAGGCTAATATTTCACCTCACATTACTGTAACAAACCCTCTGCTTTGAATGCTAACAGATGGACTATAATGCCCACAGGTAGGGTCACACTGATAAGAACCAGTATGCGTGCGCAGGTCGGCACCAAATGAACCCCACCGATAGAATGCAATGGATACGTGGTCACTGCACTCACACGTAAAAATGCATTCCATCAAACTTTCAGATGCTGTTTTTCTCCCAGTGTGGGGGAAGAATGCTTATGATTTTTACAGTGATCTCTCACGCTTGAACTATGTAAGCCTTGGTTTCTGTTGATTAGAACAGAGGGAGCGTTCCTCATGATCAAGGCACCAGAGCCTGCTACTGCTCGCCCAGCTGCAGTCCATCAAGCCTAATCCATGCTCCGTCTGCAGAGAACGGCAGAGAATAGCAGACCTCCAAGCTCACAACAGTTGCACCTGCGACGCAAACTCTTATGTCAGCTACTCTCGACACGCAGTACCATATATATGTCTCGCTAGGGCGCACCTCACAAACCAACACTCTAATGATCTGAAACCAGCACTCCCCAAAACAGCAGGTTTTGGGATTTGTTGGGAATTGATTACATGAAACAGTCGCCTGTGCATTCAGTCTCAATGTTTGTTAACAAAGGGGTCCATTTTGGGGGGGTCCCCAGAGGATTAGCTTAATGTGAAACATTGTTTTCTCACTCAACAGTAATCAAACCAACATACAGGGTATCTACACATTTCTAAAGTTTTACTTTAATGATTTCTTTTAGACCTTTTTAATACCAAATTGGCCAAAAAGGCCAATTGGCTAAATAGGCCAAAGAAAGAGGAACACATAGGCGTTGTGAGCATAATGTGAGCACAATATTTATCTGTGGAACCGAGTCAAACTAAATGTAATGCCTCAACTTGTACAGGGTGGGGGGTTCCCAGTTCGAGTATGATTATTTTGGGGGTTCGCTGCCTGAAAGGTTTGGGAACCATTGATCTAAATAGCTGGATGGGATGTTGCTTTGATATCATCAATACAGCAGAATAGACCAGACATGCAAACAGCCCCAAGGTGAAAAAGGTGACAACTTTTTTGGTGCAAAATTGTTCGCCGCCAATTTTTTTTATCTTTTTTGGGTCGGTAGGGTGAATTTGCACGATTCTAACAGGGTAAAACAGTGACTTACTCATATACAATACATGCAGCAAAATTGGACTTGTTGCCCATTATATCTAGATATAATGAAGAAAATTATAAATATAATATAGCCTACAGATATAGTTATAGGAATAACCTATAATATTTAGGGACTTGTCTTTAATAGACAGGCATAGACAGAGACACAATGCACGCTGTGAGCTTGTAGATCGGCTATTTTCTATCTTACTTCTTAACTCATTGATTGCCAAGGCCCGAGTTTCCCGAGTTATTACAGTAGTCCCAGGCTGCCACAGCCCGAGTTTCCCGAGTTGGAAGCCATTTTGATTTTTTTTTTTTTTTTTTTTTCATTTTTTTTTTTTATAAAAAAAAATCTAAAAATGCCTCAAATGTATTAGGCATGATCGCAATTGCGAAATTGCATGTTTAGCCCCATAACAAACACATCTTTCAAAATGTCAAAAATGGCTGTTTTGTCTGACTTTGAAGGCTTGTATCTCATGAATGCCTGAACGGATTTCCAAGCGGATTTTTTTGTTTGAAAGCTGTTAAAAAGTACTACACATATGGTGCATCATCTAGGCATGGGTGTGCACGATCCGTGCACTAAAAATTGATCCGTGCACTAGAAATTTAGGAAAGTGGCAGTGTTTGTTTTGTCTGACTTTGAAGGCTTCTATCTCATGAATGCCTGAACGGATTTCCAAGCGGATTTTTTTGTTTGAAAGCTGTTAAAAAGTACTACACATATGGTGCATATATGGTGCATGGGCGTGCACGATCCGTGCACTAAAAATTGATCCGTGCACTAGAAATTTAGGAACGTGGCATCCTGGTACTTGGCGGCCATCTTGAAAAGGGCATTCAATGAGTTAAATAGGCCAGTGTTTTCTAAGATAATTTCTTAGATTTTTATTTTATTTATTCATGAAATTAGAAGGGAAAAAAACATGTATTTATTTTAAATCATTAAATGTTATTCTTTTTGGGGGAGAATGTTTTTTGAATGTTTTTAAATGATACAAAACTAAATGTAGGAAACCAAACATTAAGGGACCCATAAAAATGTTTTCGCAACCCACAAATGGGTCCCAACCCAGTGCTTGGGAAACAGTGTTGTAAAACCACAGATGATTGTTGTATTCTCCGCTTTGAGAACTGTCTGAGACTCTCTGCCTCATTTTTCTCTCACCCTCTCTCTGCCTCATCTTAAAATAAATGTGAGAAATCTCTGTTCTGTCTAATAAGAGGCAGATGGAACGGCATGATAGCGTTGATATAGCGGTAGTTCTGCTCTGGTCCATAGCGTTAGTGGAGTCTAACGCTATGGACCAGAGCTAATTTAGCGTTAGCATGTAGCAAAACTATCGCATCACCGTTGAGGAAAATCAACAAACGTAGGCTATAATCGATTATGTCACGTCACCGCATCGATGCAGTAGCGACCGCATCGCGATACAAGCGAAAAAGTCCAATCCACAACTACACCACACTATCAATATCAACGACAACCTAGCCAAGTTTATTTATTATGTCCTCCGTTTGAGCTCTCCGCTCCGTCTGTGACGGGCTGCTGCGCTCCGCTCAGCTGCACTGGACAGTCAACTCAGTCAAGCATGGGTGTTGACGGGGTCCAACCTATGTTCCCCAGGTTCTATGTTCCCCAGGTTCTATGTTCCCCACCTCACAGCATTAGTTTAGTGAGGTTATGGTTAGGGTTAGGGTTAGGGTTAGGTTTAGGTGGTAAGAAAGTGGGGAACATAGAACCTGGGGAACATAGAACCTGGGGAACATAGGTATGGTCCCGTATTGACGTCACAGGCAAAAGAAAGCGAGCGCTTGATTTGTTCAAAAAATAAAACTACCATATTCCCCATCCACCTTCACCACTACTGCACTGACAAACCGGACGGAGCCAAGAAGAGAAAAAAAAACGCTCCTCTTCTCACTGCTGCTCAACGCAGCCTAGATGACACGACACCCCCCCAAAATATTTTTACATCGAATCTGAACGAATCACACAAACGATCAATTTGGATTCAAAACGGCGATTTTCGCCGAAAAGTTACAAGTGTGCATGCCTGATAGACACTCACCTTGCATGCTCTTCCTCAAACCTGGTGTCAGCCAACACTCTCCACCATGGTCCACACTGGAGTTGACGAGAGACAAAGTCAGGACGGAATATTCTCTTTGATAAAATATAAATAATTGTTGATCATGATTTTACAACATTAAACATCAAACAATACAGAACAGCATCTCAGCATACCCAACAACATTACATTAGTACTATTAACAAGGCAGTGTGTAATAATGGTATGACTTCCCTGTAGATCTCTATGAAGTCAGCATTATGACATCAGTTTACTTCCTTGCCCTACTGGCAGTGTACACAAATAAATTATTAGGCCAATATAAAATTATCAGACAAAACACTACTGTGTATTCTGATTGGGTGGGCTGTTCGTAATGTTCTGACCAACTAGTTATTATTTTTCAATCAGGTGGCAGAAGAGAAATTTGTGTTCGTCTTTGTCTCACGCACACAGCCTCCCGCTGCCAGTATTGAATTGCCTAACTTATTTCTATGTTACACATGGTCTGAGTAGACAATAGACATCATGAACATTCACACACAGACCAAGTATCTCATACTTAAGAGTGTCCAGTCTATAGCGTGGATCCTTCACAACAGCAGAGAGCATTGATTCTCCTGATTCTCCTGGATGATTGTAGCTCAAGTTCAACTCTCTCAAATGGGAAGGGTTGGAGTGCAGAGCTGAGGTCAGAGAAGAACAGCCTTCCTCTGTGACAAGACATCCTGACAAACTACACACACACACACACACACACACACACACACACACACACACACACACACACACACACACACACACACACACACACACACACACACACACTTTTATATACGGTGAGATGTTTCACAATGTTACATTCTGTTATTTGAACATAGGTGAACAACACAGTTTCAGGCATACTGACTTCAGAGTCTCCAGCTTGCAGTGTGGACTCCCCAGTCCCATAGCCAGAAGGTTTACGCCATAATCCATCAGGTCATTGTTGCTCAAGTCCACTTCTCTCAGACTAAAGTTGGATCTGAGAGCTGATGACAACTCCTGACAGCAACTCTCTGACAGGTTACAGCCACTCAGCCTGGAGAAACATTAGTGATAAAGCATTTATTCATTAGATTCTTGTAAAAGAAAGATCTCATAATAAATAAAATACAAGTAAGACTCCTTAAGGGCGAGAAGCGACCGCCAAGCATGGGGAAACAACAGACTTAAAAAATGTATGGCCACACACACACACACACACACACACACACACACACACACACACACACACACACACACACACACACACACACACACACACACACACACACACACACACACACACACACACAGAGAGAGAGACTAGGGCTGTCTTTTATTTAAATGCACATTCGCACAAAATACGAGCAGCACCTGGCTGCAGACACTAGGGTCCTGTTGAGGTCCACGGGAGACAGGAACCTCAACAAGTGGCAGGAAGTGACCTCACAGTGCGCAAGTGACTTCATGCCGCTTGTGGAGGTCACGTGACGTCTCTGCCTTGCAGTCCAAGGCACTACAGTCCCTTTGAGCCGCATTGTCGCTATGTGTACATGTTATCTTTTAGACACCCCAACTCTACCCCTAACCCTAAACTTAACCTCCATGGGGTAGAGCAAGAAAGAGGTGTGAGGTCACTTCCTGCCACTTGTTGAGGTTCCTGTCTCCCGTGGACCTCAACAGGACCCTAGTGGCTGCAGCCAGGTAGCCTTGGAAAATACAGATATACAACAGTATAAGTACAACTAAAACATGAAAACTTACAAGCAAAGGCTCTTCAAAGCACACATGAGGAGGAAAAGGGCAGAGGAGATCTGTACACTTTGATCTGTACACTTTGAGACTCTACCAAACTGATCAGTTTCATCAATTGAGCTGATCTACGACAACTGAACTGTCTTAACACTAATTTCAGGTCTAGTTACAGCAAGCGCCTGTAGGAGGTGTAAAAGAGCATCATTTCTGAAGGCCACATAATGTGCACTCTGAGGGAACGCGGACATTATTTGTTGGCCGGCGGATCTCGCCGCGTCCTCCGACGTCTCAAAATGACGCAGAGGGGTACATGACTCCTGCTGCTGTCTGCTTTGAGTAAATGAGGAGGGACATGACTCCCCCTGCTGTCTACTTTGAGTAAATGAGGAAGTGATATCCGCGGTGGAAAACGACTGATAAATCATAGTGATTTTATCATTATAATGGATAAGCCTAAACAAACCAGTTCACATGAACAATACTGATGTAAAATAAGATATCTGAACGGCTACATTTATTTATACAATTAAAATGTCATGAGCCAGCACAGTTATAGGGGGGTTTGCCCAGACTTCTTTTTCTTCCGATCACCAAAAGAAGTCTGGGTTTCCGAGGCTACATAATGTGTGACACAATCAGATCATGGTTCATAATTCAACTTTTTGCAGTCAGTGTGGAGCAGCGCAAACAAGACAGATATTGTGTGTGTGCTGTTACAGGCAACTTGAGGCAAGCATTACAGGCAAGCATCACACACACACACACACACACACACACACACACACACACACACACACACACACACACACACACACACACACACACACACACACACACACACACACACACACACACAGAAGTTTCAAATTGTAAAATTTTCTTTCTTTCATTTAGTAAGTTGTTAGTAAGGTGAACAAAGTTTCAGGCATACTGACTTCAGAGTCTCCAGCTTGCAGTGTGGACTCCCCAGTCCCACAGCCAGATGGGTTACACCGTAATCCATCAGGTCATTGTTGCTCAAGTCCACTTCTCTCAGACTAGAACCGGAGCGGAGAGCTGATGACAACTCATGACAGCAACCCTCTGACAGCTTACAGCCACTCAGCCTGGAGAAACATTAGTGATAAAGCTTTGTTTTTAATTAGATTCCTTTAAAAGAAAGATCACATAATAAATGTCTCACACACACACACACACACACACACACACACACACACACACACACACACACACACACACACACACACACACACAGTGAGAAGTTTCACATTGTTACATTTTCATTCCTTTAATTTAGCAATTTATTTAATTTTATATAGACACAGGTGAACACAGTTTCAGGCATACTGACTTCAGAGTCTCCAGCTTGCAGTGTGGACTCCCCAGTCCCACAGCCAGAAGGGTTACACCGTAATCCATCAGGTCATTGTTGCTCAATTCCACTTCTCTCAGACTAGAGCCGGAGCTGAGAGCTGATGACAACACATGACAGCAACCCTCTGACAGGTTACAGCCACTCAGCCTGGAGAAACATTAGTGATAAAGCATTTATTTATTAGATTCTTGTAAAGAAATATCACATAATATATAAAATACAAGTAAGACACCTTAAGGGCGAGAAACGACCGCAGAGCACAGGGAAACAACAGACTTAAAAAAATAGTCAGTGGAAATCTGGCAATGTACACACACATACACAGAGACTAGGGCTGTCTTTTATTTAAATGCACATTCGCACAAAATACAGAAATGCAACAGTATAAGTACAACTAAAACATGAAAACTTACAAGCAAAGGCTCTTCAAAGCACACGTGAGGAGGAAAAGGGCAGAGGAGATATTGCACTTTGAGACTCTACCAAACTGATCAGAGTTTCAGGTGTGCTGGACATCAATTGAGCTGATCTACCACAACTGAACTGGCTTAACACTAATTTCAGGTCTAGTTACAGCAAGCGCCGGTAGGAGGTGTAAAAGAGCATCATTTCTGAAGGCCACATAATGTGTGCCATGACACAATCAGATCATGGTTCATAATTCAACTTTTTGCAATCAGTGTGGAGCAGCGCAAACAAGACAGATATTGTGTGTGTGTGCTGTTACAGGCAACTTGAGGCAAGCCTTACAGGCAAGCATTACACACATACATGCGCGCGCACACACACACACACACACACACACACACACACACACACACACACACACACACACACACACACACACACACACACACACACACACACACACACAAAGAAGTTTCATATTGTTAAATTTTCTTTCTTTCATTTAGTAAGTTATTTTATTTTATATAGACACAGGTGAACACAGTTTCAGGCATACTGACTTCAGAGTCTCCAGCTTGCAGTGTGGACTCCCCAGTCCCACAGCCAGAAGGGTTACACCGTAATCCATCAGGTCATTGTTGCTCAAGTCCACTTCTCTCAGACTAGAACCGGAGCAGAGAGCTGACGACAACTCATGACAGCAACCCTCTGACAGCTTACAGCCACTCAGCCTGGAGAAACATTAGTGATAAAGCTTTGTTTTTAATTAGATTCCTTTAAAAGAAAGATCACATAATAAATGTCTCACACACACACACACACACACACACACACACACACACACACACACACACACACACACACACACACACACACACACACACACACACACACACACACAGTGAGAAGTTTCACATTGTTACATTTTCATTCCTTTAATTTAGCAATGTATTTAATTTTATATAGACACAGGTGAACACAGTTTCAGACATACTGACTTCAGAGTCTCCAGCTTGCAGTGTGGACTCCCCAGTCCCACAGCCAGAAGGGTTACACCGTAATCCATCAGGTCATTGATGCTCAAGTCCACTTCTCTCAGACTAGAGCCGGAGCGGAGAGCTGATGACAACTCATGACAGCAACCCTCTGACAGCTTACAGCCACTCAGCCTGGAGAAACATTAGTGATAAAGCATGTATTTATTAGATTCTTGTAAAAGAAAGATCACATAATATATAAAATACAAGTAAGACACCTTGAGGGCGAGAAGCGACCGCAGAGCACGGGGAAAAAACAGACTTAAAACAATAGTCAGTGTAAATCTGGCAATGTACACACACATACACTGAGACTAGGAGTGTCTTTTATTTAAATGCACATTCGCACAAAATACAGAAATGCAACAGGTATAAGTACAACTAAAACATGAAAACTTACAAGCAAAGGCTCTTCAAAGCACACATGAGGAGGAAAAGGGCAGAGGAGATATTGCACTTTGAGACTCTACCAAACTGAGCAGAGTTTCAGGTGTGCTAGACATCAATTGAGCTGATCTACGACAACTGAACTGGCTTAACACTAAATTCAGGTCTAGTTACAGCAAGCGCCTGTAGGAGGTGCAAAAGAGCATAATTTCTGAAGGCCACATAATGTGTGACACAATCAGTTCATGGTTCATAATTCAACTTTTTGCAATCAGTGTGTGTGTGTGTGTTTGTGTGTGTGTGTGTGTGTGTGTGTGTGTGTGTGTGTGTGTGTGTGTGTGTGTGTGTGTGTGTGTGTGTGTGTGTCAGGAAATGTCATGTTTTATTATGTACCTTTTATTTTTGTAGTATTCTCTTAGTGTTTCCTGTTTTTTGCCCAGTTATTGTTTCCTGTCTTGTCTTGTCTTACCTACCTGTGATTGTTAGTTATCTCCACCTGTGTCCTGTTAGTCTCCCAGCCAATCCCTGTGTTGATTTTGTTTTTGAGTTCACCTGTGTCAGTTAGTCCAGTGTCTATTTTAAGTCATGTGTTTGTGCTTGTCCCTTGCCAGATTATTAGTTATAGTCATGTGTGAGTATTCTGTTCCTGATTTGTTGCTATTTTGTCATTAGTTTAGTTTTCCCAGTTTAGTTCAGTTTTCCCAGTTGCTTCCTTATGTCTCCTGTTTATTTCTTACTAGAAGGTCGGCCGGCTACGCCGGCCTCCCCTCTAGGTCGTCGCGTTGCGTCTATAGGAGTAAATATTCGTCGAAAACAAATCCCTGAGGTACAGGGTGGCCACGATCTGATGTTTTTTTTGAGAAAAAAAAGTTTTTTGAGAAAAAAAAGTTTGTTGAGAAAAAAAAATTTTTGAGAAAAAAACATTTTTTAGAAAAAAAAAATTTTGAGAAAAAAATTTTTTCTAAAAAAAAATTTTTGAGAACATTTTTTCTTTCTCAAAAAAAAATATTTGGAGAAAAAAAATTGAGAAAAAAAATTTTTTTTGAGAAAAAAATTTTTTTTTGAGAAAAAAAAATTTTTTTAAGAAAAAAAAAATTTGAGAAAAAAATTTTTTTTGAGAAATTTTTTTTTTTGAGAAAACATTTTTTTTCTCAAAAAAGAAATTTTAGAGAAAATAAAATTTTTGAGAAAATAAAATTTTGAGAAAAAAAAATGTTTGAGAAAAAAAAAATTGGAAAAAAATAAAAAATAAATAAAACGTATTGGTGATGCGATGACGTGGTGTATACGGATGACCTTGATACAGTATGAGAGCACTGAGCAGTCCAAAAACTGAACCATGCACTTGTTGATCCTATATCCTACTTCTCATTTTGTTTTTCTCCAGATAAGCCAGAGTTCAGTATATTATATACAAGATAAAGTATCTTCCATTTGATACACTAGAAGCTGAGATACGCGGATTACATACACGCAGACAGACAGACACGCAGAGACTTCTCGCAAGATAGATTAAATACTTTTGCATTTAGACGTTTTTGCCTCAGTCTGGTTGCTCTGCATTTGGGTCCATATATCTGTCTCACACCCTGACAGAATAATCTGGCCAAAGATGGACCCAGCAGAACGCAGACTTTTTCAGAATAAGGTAGATGAGTTTGAATCTACAGTGACTTGCCTTATTGACTCTGACTCCAGTAAACATACTGAAATCTTGGGGCGGATTTCAGAGCAGCAGCTCTGGCTCAAGGAGAGGCCATGGGTGAGCCATTTTGTGCCTCACCTCACTGTTGTCCGGGAAAGGCTAAATGGTTTTCTTCGATCCGGTTCTGTAACGCCTGCGCCTCAACCTGCTACTTCAATTAATGTTGGGGTCATGCACCTACAACCTACAGCCTGTTCCAAGCCTGACCCCCCAAAGACTATGGGCCTTTTCAACTACTTCTGTAGCCAGGTTAAAATCCCGAGCTACACAGAACCGGGTCAGGGCAAGGATCCATACATCGGCACCAGCCTGGCTCTGGGAGGTCCTCGTGGTGCTGGTGGCAGGAGTATTGCCGTGGGTCGGGTTGTGGCTTCTCCCTGTGCCCAGCTGAAGCCTCGTAGGAGGTCTGGTCGCCGTCATCATCGCCGCCACCGCCGCACTCCAAAGGCCAGTGATACAGCGTCACCAGCACCCAGCGATGAGGAGACCCCGGGGCCCAGTGATACAGAATCCTGGTTGGAGAGTGACCCAGAGCCTGTGCCTTCCAGCGCTCCAGAGCCGGTGCCTCCCAGCACCCCAGAGCCGGTGCCACCCAGCACCCCAGAGCCGGTGCCTCCCAGCACCCCAGAGCCGGTGCCACCCAGCACCCCAGAGCCGGTGCCACCCAGCACCCCAGAGCCGGTGCCACCCAGCACCCCAGAGCCGGTGCCACCCAGCACCTAAGAGCCGGTGCCACCCAGCACCCCAGAGCCGGTGCCTCCCAGCACCCCAGAGCCGGTGCCTCCCAGCACCCCAGAGCCGGTGCCACCCAGCACCTCAGAGCCGGTGCCACCCAGCGCCCCCAGAACCCAGTGTCCCAGGGCTTGTGCCGCCTAACGCCACACAGCACGTACTGCCCAGCACCCCTTTGCCGCCCAGCGGTCCACAGACTGTGCGCCCCAATGCCCCCGTGCCGCCTAGCGGCCCACAGACTGAGTCCCCTCAACACCATTCTGAACAATCCCGTCCTTCTATGAGTGGTTCTTTTGGGCCGCCAGATAGTTTGATGACCACTCTCCCTGTCTGTGTGTCTGCCTGTCTCCCAGTGTGTTTGTCTGCTTGTTTGTCTGCTAACATGCTTGTTTGTCTGTCTTCTCCCCAATCCTCCTGTCCTCCTCCTAATCCGTTTACTCGTCTACTGTTATGTCAGACCACCTGTTTGTCCGCCTGTCTTACTGTATGTCAGTTGGTTTGTTTGTCCCTTGGTCTGTCTCACGTTTTGTCAGCCTGTTTGTCTGTGTGCTTGTCTGCCTGTCTGTCTATGTGTCTGCCCGCCTGTTTTGTTTGATTTTGCTTTGTCTCACCCAGCCACCCTGCTTTGTGTTTTGGGTAGTATAGGGATGTCTGGAAGCCATCCCTCGAGGGAGGGGTACTGTCAGGAAATGTCATGTTTTATTATGTACCTTTTATTTTTGTAGTATTCTCTTAGTGTTTCCTGTTTTTTGCCCAGTTATTGTTTCCTGTCTTGTCTTACCTACCTGTGATTGTTAGTTATCTCCACCTGTGTCCTGTTAGTCTCCCAGCCAATCCCTGTGTTGATTTTGTTTTTGAGTTCACCTGTGTCAGTTAGTCCAGTGTCTATTTTAAGTCATGTGTTTGTGCTTGTCCCTTGCCAGATTATTAGTTATTGTCATGTGTGAGTATTCTGTTCCTGATTTGTTGCTATTTTGTCATTAGTTTAGTTTTCCCAGTTTAGTTCAGTTTTCCCAGTTGCTTCCTTATGTCTCCTGTTTATTTCTTATTAAATACTTTTGCATTTAGACGTTTTTGCCTCAGTCTGGTTGCTTCTGCATTTGGGTCCATATATCTGTCTCACACCCTGACAGTGTGTGTGTGTGTGTGTGCGTGCGTGTGTGCGTGCGCGCGTGCCGCTACAGGCAACTTGAGGAAAGCATTACAGGCAAGCATTACTGTGACAGGCTGACAGATAACGTGTGACACAATTGCTTGGTTTTCACAACTGCTCCCTGCGGTCGCAATCACACGCACAGACAGACAGACAGACAGACAGAGACACACACACACACACACACACACACACACACACACACACACACACACACACACACACACACAGAAGTTTCACATTGTTAAATCTTCTTTCTTTAATTTAAGTTATTTTACTTTAATTAGATACAGGTGAACACAGTTTCAGGCATACTGACTTCAGAGTCTCCAGCTTGCAGTGTGGACTCCCCAGTCCCACAGCCAGAAGGGTTACACCGTAATCCATCAGGTCATTGTTGCTCAAGTCCACTTCTCTCAGACTAGAACCGGAGCGGAGAGCTGATGACAACTCATGACAGCAACCCTCTGACAGCTTACAGCCACTCAGCCTGGAGAAACATTAGTGATAAAGCATGCACGCAGGCACGCAGGCACGCACGAACGTACACACACACACACACACACACACACACACACACACACACACACACACACACACACACACACACACACACACACACAGAAGTTTCACATTGTTAAATTTTCTTTCTTTAAATTAAGTTATTTTATTTTATTTAGATACAGGTGAACACAGTTTCAGGCATACTGACTTCAGAGTCTCCAGCTTGCAGTGTGGACTCCCCAGTCCCACAGCCAGAAGGGTTACGCCATAATCCATCAGGTCATTGTTGCTCAAGTCCACTTCTCTCAGACTAGAGCCGGAGCGGAGAGCTGATGACAACTCATGACAGCAACCCTCTGACAGCTTACAGCCACTCAGCCTGGAGAAACATTAGTGATAAATCATGCACGCACGCATGCACGCACGCACGTACGAATGCACGCACGTACACACACACACACACACACACACACACACACACACACACACACACACACACACACGTGTCACACACACACACACACACACACACACACACACACACACACACACACACACACACACACACACACAGAGTGAGAAGTTTCACATTGTTGTCTCCGCCAGGCCGAAAGGCATGGCCGAGACTATGTTTTCGGTCTGACCATCCGTCCGTCCGCGCGCGTGTCCTTCCGTCCGTGGACAGCTAATCTCCGGCACCGTTGACATGCAGGCAGCGAAACCATACACGCACTCTCCCTGGGTGCCAGAGCAGAACCTCTGCCCCCAATTCTTCACATGGGCCTGTTACAGCGTCCATGGAGGCGGGTTTGTGCAAAACACATTTTTGGACGGTACTCCTACAGATTTTGGCCAAAAATTGCAAATCGGTACACAGTATCTCTATAGTCAATAAACTAAACAGGTCTTTTAGTCCAGCTGCCCCTGAGGTGGGGTATGAAATTTGGTATATAGTTTTTTTTTATTGGCCTAAAATATTGTCTATATACATACAGTTATGAATCCACCTGCTGACCGCCTGTAAGTGTCAGCATTGAGCAATTTCTTTTATAGGGGGGGGCGCATCACTTCAAAAAATACCCCCAAAACATCTGCTTTAAGTAGCATGTGAGGGGTCAAACTAGGGGTTTTTAATGATTCTGAATCCATTGCAAGCATCTGTTTGGCATGAGTAACATTCCTTGGCCTAAAAACAGCCGCACCAAAAACTATTGTTTAGTGACGAGTCATCACTTTTCACAATTTTGAGGGGGGGCGTTTTTAACCCAAGGAATGTTTTTCATGCAAAACAAATGCTTGGAATGGATTCAGAATAATTAAAAACCCCTAGTTTGACCCCACCACTTAACGCAGATTTTTTGGGGGGTATTTTTTTCCTTTATAGTAGTGTATAGTAAGTGAATGGGCCCAAACCTTTACCCAGTAACAGCCGCTCACTCATGTCGTCCTCGTCTCGAACGACAAAGCAGACGGGGACGGAGCTGATGTGTGAGCGGCGGGAGCTGATGTGTGAGCGGGAGCTGGCGAGTGAGCGGGAGCTGGCGAGTGAGGACGGGGAGCTAGCGATTGAGGACGGGCTGTGAGGACGGGGAGCTAGCGATTGAGGACGGGCTGTGAGGAAGACAAGTGGACGGGAAGACGGACGGGAAGACATTCTCACCCCCACTGCGTCTCACGCAGTTACTGAGGTTACGGTTAGGGTTTGGGTTAGGGTTAGGCATAGTTTTACTGAGGTTAAGGTTAGGGTTAGGCATAGTTTTACTGAGGTTAAGGTTAGGGTTTGGGGTAGGTGGTCGTAGAATCCACGTTGTCAAAGAAAAAAGCACAAAAAAAAGTGGGCTTCCACATTGTCAAAGATAAAAGCACAAAAAGGTTTCGCTTGCTCAGTCCGTAGGGCAGCATGGCTATAGATCACTACGGCCGGGGTTCGCTTCCCATTCAATATTTGAGTCAGCATGTGTCGGCGCATGCGCACAACACGCGTCTGTCGTCCGTAAAGCCGTCTGGACGAGGATGAGGAGAAAGAGTGGTTGCCTCTCCCTTTACCCCCTATAAAAAAAATGCTCAATCCTGACAGGCGGTCAGCAGGTGGTTTCATGAATGTATATATATATAGACAACATTTTAGTGGCTCAAATCATGAATGGAGCGTCAGATTACGGCGAAAGGCCGAAGAAGACATGGCACTCTTTTCACATTGGACTATTAAAGCACATACCTGACCTGGCAGAGACCTGTGTTCGGAAGAGCACTGCTTCTAGTTACATTTCTTTTTTTCCCCCGTTTAATTTAGACTTTTATTTTATTTTATTTAGACAAAGTTGAACACAGTTTCAGGCATACTGACTTCAGAGTCTTCAGCTTGCAGTGTGGACTACCCAGTCCCAAAGCTAGAATTGTAACGCCAAAATCCATCAGCTCATTGTTGCTCAAGTCCACTTCTCTCAGACTAGGGCTGGACCTGAGAGCGGACGACAACTCCTCACAACAACCCTCTGACAGCTTACAGCCACTCAGCCTAGAAAACATTAGTGACAAAGCATTTATTTATTAGATTTCTGTATAATAAATATCATAATAAAAGAAACATCTTGCACACACGCACGCATGCACACTCGCACGCACGCAAACACACACACACACACACACACACACACACACACACACACACACACACACACACACACACACACACACACACACACACACACACACACACACACACACTTAGTGAGAAGTTTCTAAATGATACATTCTGTTCCATTGAATTTAGAAACATATTTGGTTTTATTTAAAGGAAAAATAGGTAACTTTAAGACTATTAAAAAGAAAAAAAAAAAAAAAAAAAAAAAATATATATATATATATATATATATATATATATATATATATATGTACAGTATATACATTTTTAGCAGTCATTTCCCTTCATCAGTAACTATATTGTTGTGCTGGGTTGTTTCCTTACAGAAAGACACATCCTCTGGCTGTATTTCTGTTCTGTTCCACTCTTTATGTTGACATTAAATGTCAACAGAAACAGTGGAGGGACGTTTTTGTCAGGGCGAGCTCAGCCAGAGCTCTTAATTGCACCCTTTGAACTTCAGAGGGGTTGTGCACTAAGGTAATTGATTGGGCCATAAAAGTGTCAAGTCCTCGTTAGTGATCTCTCTTATCAATGAAAGCATCAAAGACAACTACCTGTTTGATGCCTGTCATAGAGGGGAGGGGGAGGGGGGTGTTTTTGTGTACACACAAGCTTGCCTATTTTTCCTTTAAACACACTTGAACACAGTTATACTGACTTCAGAGTCTCCAGCTTGCAGTGTGGACTCTCCAGTCCCAAAGCCAGAAGGATTACGCCAGAATCCAGCAGGTCATTGTTGCTCAAGTCCACTTCTCTCAGACTAGAGCTGGAGCTGAGAGCTGACGACAACTCCTGACAGCAACTCTCTGACAGGTTACAGCCACTCAGCCTGGAAAAACATTAGTGGTAAAGCATTTTTTGCTGCTAAAGAAAGATCATATAAAATATGAAGTATATCCAATAATCAATGAACCTACAGAGCTTTATTGGAGGCTTTGAGCATGGGCAGCAGCCCCAGAAGAGCCTCCTCTGAAGCAGAGTATTTCCTCAGGTCAAATACGACCATCTCCTTTTCTGAAGACCGCAACATGAAGGCCCCCGGACTAGATGATCTCTGCGTTGTGTTCTGGTTTTGAAGAAGAAGAGCCTCTGATCACAGGTAAGCTGGTTGCACTTTTACTGGTAGTGGTATGGTCAGGTATACGTGGCACTCTAGTCTGTACAGTCATAAAATACACACACGGTGTGAGTATATATGCAGTCCTCCAAGTAGGCCTACACAGGTTCAGCTATATACAGATTGCAGAAACCCTGTGATATTCAAACACGTCTTCTATAAACGTTTCAGAAGTGTATTTACAACAATCACAAGCTTACTAGTCCGGCTGCCAACTTGGCTTTTATAGCATAGGTATGACATTTGGTATATAGTTTTTTTCATTGGCCTAAAATGTTGTCAATATATACATTCATGAAACCACCTGCTGACCGCCTGTCAGCATTAAGCTTTTTATTGCGACCGTAGGTCGCATTTACTACCAAAACCTCCACGGGCTGTCCGTCTGTCACACGTCACACGTCACACTTTTGCCCTGCTCATATCTCCACAACCGTTGCCCCCCCTCCATGCCAAATTTTGCACACACACTCCTTACCTGCCAAACTACAACCTCCAAGGACCCCCGGAGATCCAGGGACCCCCAGGTCCCTGGGGGACCCCCAGGTGTAAAAAATGACCAAATGTGCAAAAATGACCAAATGACTACCCCAACGGGCCTGCTCACGGGGAATTCCTGGGGACCACCCACTCCTGGTGCTCCAGAAGGGATGCAAAAGTGGTGACGCCCCCAGTGGAGGACCCCCTCCACTGCAGCTCACATAAAATGCCGTAACTCGGGCTAGGAGCGTCCGGGAGAGCCGGGGCCGGTACCTATTCGTCCGCCAAGGCAACGCGGAGACCCCACCCCTCATTTCTCACATGGCCCTCTTCTAGCGCCACCATGAGGCCGATTCTTGCAAAACACATTTTTGGACACTGCTCCTAAAATGTTGGCCCTAAAATCACGCAAATCGGTACACAGTATGTCTACACTCATCCCATCAACATGAATCTGTCCCATATAGCGCCACCTTCAGGCCGATTTTTAAAAACACATTTTTGGACACTGCTCCTACAGATTTTGCCCTAAAATCACGAAAATCACTACACAGTATGTCTACACTCATGTCATCAACATGGATCTGGAAGATTTGGGAAATAAGCCCTATTTGTGGAGATAAGCGACCAACGGTCGCTTATCTCCCGATTAGGGAGTCTTACTGGTTTATAGGGGGTAAAGGTTTGGACCCTCACTTACTATACACCAGTAAGACTCCCTAATCGGGAGATAAGCGACCGTCAGGTCGCAGGGTGATTTTTGGGCAAAATGTGTAGGAGCAGTGTCCAAAAATGTGTTTGAAGAAATCGGCGTGATCGTGGCGCTATATGGGACAGATCCATGTTGATGAAATGAGTGTAGACGTACTGATTTGCATGATTTTAGGGCAAAACTTGTAGGAGCAGTATCCAAAAATGTGTTTGAAAAAATCGGCCTGATGGTGGCGCTATATGGGACAGATCCATGTTGATGACATGAGTGTAGACATACTGTGTACCGATTTGCGTGATTTTAGGGCAAAATCTGTAGGAGCAGTGTCCAAAAATGTGTTTTAAAAAATCGGCCTGAAGGTGGCGCTAAATGGGACAGATCCACGTTGATGACATGAGTGTAGACATGCTGTGTACCGATTTGCGGATTTTAGGGTAAAAATTGTAGGAGCGGCGTCAGGGTTTTTAATTATTCTGAATCCATTCCAAGCATTTGTTTTGCATGAAAAACATTCCTTGGGTTCAAAGTCGCCCCCAAACTCGTTTCCCAACGGGTCTGTGGCCTCAAGCTATAGATGCAGAATAGACTAAAATCAAATATTTGCTTCTGGGTGTCCCTGGAACAAAATATTTTGTGATGGGGGTCCGTAGCCAAATACATATCATTCTGGGGGTCCTTCACATGACAAAGTTTGAGAAACACTGATGGCAACATATACGTTTTTTTTCAGAAAATTGTTATGATTTAGAAGACATTTGTAGAATGTGCCTATCAGTGGTTAAGGACCCCCAAAATATGTTTTTGGCCGTGGACCCCATCTCAAAATATTTTGTTCCACGGATGGACCCCTATTGCAAACCTTTTTGTTCCAGGGACCCCCAGAAGCACAGATTTGATTTTAGTCTAATCTGCATCTAGCTTAAGGCCACAGACCGTTGGGAAACGAGTCTGGGGCGACTTTTCTGGTATTCCTGGTCCACGTTACACTGATAAAACTAGATGCGTGCGTGCGCAGGGTCCGTACCAAAATTAGCCAATGAAACCAGCGCTCCCAAAAACAACAGGTTTGGGGATTGGACGGAATTGATTAGGCTACATGATACAGTCAGCTGTAACCTGACTTTCGCCAGATGGTGGCAGCATTAAAGCAATGCAACGCAATGCTGTCACCATCTGGCGAAAGTCAGGTTAAGTCAGCTGTGCATTTAGTCTCAACTAGTCCTTACCCGTTCAAAGATATGAGCTCCGAAATGATGTGCAGTGTGTGGGTTATGGGATGTGCACTGTGCACACGGTATATGAGGGATGGAAAGTAACTTTAACTGGTACTTGCATGATAATATGTAGGAGCATCAATGTAAGAAATACCCGTTTCGTTTAATGGCTATGTGTGTGTGTGTGTGTGTGTGTGTGTGTGTGTGTGTGTGTGTGTGTGTGCAGCGGTTTGGACCGTGAGACCATCCGCAGAGTAGTCTGTGTTTCTTTTTGAGAGGGTCGGTCCGCCTGAAAAACGCGTTTTGGAACGAAACGGTTACGTTTTGCGCGTTTGTGACGCCCTCTACGGGTGGAATTGGAAATGCTTCTGGGGATTCGTTGAGTAAGCCACCCGCAACCTGTGGCAGAAATTCAGTGTTGACTCGACGTTTTGTTTGTGATTTATGGCTATTGTTTGCAAAACGGGCCCCTCCCGCTAACTTTGGAAGCCCGTTACGAACGAACGGTATGGACTATCAAAATATCCCTTGACTATGTTCATTGCATGGGTTCAGAGATCATGTGTACCCATTTTCGTGACATTTGAAGAAAATATGTAGGAAAAGGAGCAAAAAGTGTGTTTTGGAGAAAATTCAAAATGGCGGAAAATCTATCCTGACGCAAATGGGCGGGGCCTATATGGGGAGATGCGTATTGACCCAAGGAATCCAGGGAAAAAGGAATTTTAATTTTCCGACCTACGGTTCAAGAGTTACAGGCCGAAACGTAAAGTGGACTGTTATAGCGCCACCATGAGGCCAACTGACAAAGTTATTTTTTATTTAATCCTTGATATCATTATAAATCTCCTCTCAGAGTTTTGTAAGTGTAGCCCCTATGGTTTGTGAGAAAAAAAATATTGAATGTTAGTTTTTGCGATTCCCATTATAAGTCAATGGGAAAAATTAATTCACTAATAAATTAATATCAATTAAACGATTTGTGAAAGTGAAAAAAGGGCTTCACAGTTATGTCGGGTGTGTTCATATGCTATTGGTGATGCGATTTCAGATCAATTGCTCCAGCCACTGAGGAGAAACGCTGTTTCAGACACTCACTCAGACACTCACTCAGACATTTGGTGAATTATATGTTAGATGTTTGTAAACAAGAAACCCGTCTATAGTGTATAGTAAAGTGATGGGCCCCAAACCTTTACCCCCTAAAGAAATTGCTCAATGCTGACAGGCGGTCAGCAGATGAATTCATGACTGTAGCCTATGTAGGCCTATATAGACAATATTTTAGGCCAATAAAAAAAGAAAACTATATACCAAATGTCATACCGGGGGGCAGCTGGACTACTAGTAGTATAGTTGCATACTGTTGCATTTCAAAACAAAATGAAAACATGAACTCTGACTGAGCAAACGAAGCATAGCCTACCTCCTCTCAGTGAATCCTCCATCCATGCACTGAAAGGCTATAGCCTCGTAAACCAGCCTCTTTCAGATATTCAGATTCGATTCCTAGGAAGTGAAAGTGAGCAAATGGAATGTTGCTGCAGGAGGAGGCGGTTTGCTGAAGCTCTCGAGTGAGTCTTAAAGTGACAGTACTGTACAGGCAGTGGTGAGTAACTATGTACATTTAAGTAATGTACAATTTTGAGGTATTTGTATTTTACTTGAGTTTTTCCAATTTTCAGTAGCCTACTTTTACTTCTACTCCAGGCTACATCTCAGATCCAAATATTGTACTTTTACTCCACTACCTTTATTTGAAAACTTGAGTTTTACTTTGAAATTTTGATTATTATTACAAAACCTAGCTACATTTACCACTGAACCCTTTTTAAATTCTACTGCTTTTTGAAAATAGCCGACACGTTGTGAGCATAGGTGATAGCCTCTTCTAGCAGGGGGTGCAAGACAGGCTGTGTTTTAACAGGTTTCTAAGGTTTCTTTTTTACCTAATTGCAAACACAATATAAACAAAAACGGGTGCGTTTAGTTTTTCTAGACACTATGCCACATATGTCTACATGATTTATTTACTTATTTTGCAACAGCTTCGGTGTAAAATACATTTAGGCTACTTATTTGAGTAGGCCTACTGACTGCACTTTTAAATTGGGTCGAGTTAGCTTGCTTGAGAGAGAAGGAGCCGTTCGTCACCAAATTCGACACCAGAGCTAAATAACAGATCTATAGACTAACACTTTTTTGCTCCTTGGAAAGTCGCTGCCGTTTGGAAGCTTGCAATGACTTTTATGAGGTTTTTCACCCCCCTGGTGGCCAGGGGGTGCAGGTGCACCTTTTGCACCCCTTATAAAATAGCCTATGGTTGTGAGCTTGTAGATCTGCTATTTTCAAAAGACTTTCACAAAATTTAGACAGGACATTCTTCATAACTAGTTCTTCAAGTACATCTTGATGCCAATATTTTTCTACTTTTACTCAAGTACAGTTTGAGTTCCGGACTTTTACTTGTAACAGAGTAGGCTACTTCTACATTAGAGTATTAATACTTTTACTTAAGCACAACATGTGAGTACTTTTTCCACCACTGTGTACATGTATTAACACAGATGGAATGGAACATTGGTGGCATTTCAAACATGAAAAATAAAATATAGCTGCAAGCAGTGATAACTGGGCCAAGCAATATGCACTATATAAGCCATAGAAACATGGAAGATTGAACTTGAGCGAAAGAAGACCTACCCATTCATTGACTCGTGTCGGGGCAGCCACACTGGTTAGACTGACACAATATGTATAGTCTATATAGTGGCATTCCCAGATATGGGCTTAATGCCATCAGGGATCACCATACTGTATATGGGCATAAAAGTGATTCTGTTAGTGTGGTTCCCCTAACAGGGCATTATCTATACCAGTAAGACTCCCTAATCGGCCTAATCGGCCTAAGCGACCGCAATTAATATATCTATATATTGAACAGGTCAACAATGTGATGTCACAACAATGTGATGTCACAACTGGTCAGCTAAAGACATTGAAGACAGGTTGTGCCGGTTTTCATAGTTAACTGCTACCTACGGTCGCAATTACACCATTACAATATTACAATACAACACTTATTACACATAGCCTATTACACTATTACACTTTTACACCTATTACACCTATTACACTAGGCTATTACATTGTACACTTATTACACTATTATCCTATTACACCTATTATCGAGGTCGCACCAATTCTTAGCCATCTGGCCAGTGATGTATATCGGACTAGTTACCCATATATGGAGACCCCTGCATGATAGTCAACAATGTGATGTCAGAACATGCCCATATATGGGCATTACCAAATATCGGCATTCCCAGATGTGCGCTTAATATTGATGACATCCATATATGGGCATAAAACGGACAAGGACGTAATTAATTTGCAAGTGTGAGTCGTGATGACATCAGGGATCTCCATATATGGGCATAAAAGTCAGAGCGTGATGTCAGAGCTGCAAACCCATTCTGTTAAGAGTGGTTCCCCTGACATCACAGTGACATCAGAGCATGATGTCAGAGCGACAAACCCATAGAACCACAGACAAACCCATAGAACCACAGTGTCAAACGTGACAGAGATACGTGGACAAGATGTGCTGGTTTTCATAGTATACTTGCGACCTGCGGTCGCAATTACACTATTAGACCTTTTACACCATTACACCAAGGGTCTTCAACAGGGGGTCCGGGACCCCTAGGGGGTCCTCAGAGTCACTACAGGGGGTCCTCCAAATCTTTGTGTGATAGAAACCTTTTTTCTCTTTTTTATAATTTAACCACTTGAACTCTAGCGTCCATATTCTGAGAACTTTAGCCAAAAATAGCAGATCTACAAGCTCACAACGCCTCGCGCAGCTATTTTCAGCAAAGAGGTTTGTAGAGGGGAAAAAGAGAAGACCCAGTGCAGAGTGAAAGGTCAAGTTTATTAAGTATTGACGGTTCAAGTGGTTAAATATATGAAAAAACAAATTGACATGAATCCAAAATACACTGATGATTGTGCAGTCAAACAATGGAACTATATGGAATCTACGAAAAGGCTGTGGGGGTCCCTGCTTCATCTCTCTCTCAACTAAGGGGTCCTCGGCCTGAAAACGTTGAAGACCCCCTGCATTACACCATTACACCTATTACACTACTACACAGTACTACACTAGTACCACACTATTTTTACAGTATTCACCTATTACACTATTACACCTACTACACTATTACACTACTACACTACTACACTATTACACTTATTACACTTATTACACTATTACACCTATAACACCTATCACACTTATCACACTTTATGTTAATGAAGACCGCATGTATACATATATGATATAAACAGGGAAAACTACTTTTCAGCTTGACCCAGCTAAGGTGGTCATATTTAGCACTCAGGGGAACCTCAAATCAGGGCCTGAGACTGGAATCGAACCCTTGACCTTCTCTTTAGTAGGCATAATGTATACTCTATGCATTGAGCTACGACAGCCCAGTTTAAATCAACTGAAAAGCATAATAGTCCATTTATAATTCCTGCAGGAGAAACTAGGTTTGATTGAGCTATTTTTAAAGCTGACTGAGACTCATCTACACAGATCATTTTTTCCCCTTTATTTAAAGGGGGCCTGTCACCTAAAGGGTTACTGTCACTTTAAGAATCATCTTAAAAAACAAGTTAATATTTTTATGATGTCATTGTGGGGATGCGCAATTATAAGCCAATCAAATTAATTGTCTGTATAGCCTGACTGTATGACTACTTACTGTACTGGTCAGCTGTTGTTGGGTGGCGAGGAGCTTCAGACTGTTTCAGACTGTTTTCAGAGAAGCTCGTGTCACAGTGTAATCTGCCCCTCAACCCCTTTAGGTGACAGTACCCCTTTAATGAAGCCGGCCCAGAAGGAGATAGATTTGAACGTTTTTTCATATAATTCAAAATGGTGGGAGATGGAGGTCAAGTTCAAGTTCATTGTCACATATATTCACACAAGTAGGCTACAAATACAGTGAAATACTCGCGCTCGGAGCATTCTCAGCCTTAAAGACACAACAAAAGTGTAGACCTGCTACATACCATGTACAGTAGGCTACACAACAAGTCCCAACAGACATAAATATACAATTACATATCCCAATCCCATACCATACAGTGTAACAGTGTACAGCTTAAAAGTGCGCGCAGTGCCTATTGCCTATGTTTCAACCCTTCATTGAGCAACCTGACTGCCTGGGCAAAATAACTATGACTGAAATGGGTGGTGTGCGATTTGATGCTCTGATAACGTTTTTTGGATGGGAGGAGTTTGAACAGTACAGTATGGGCTGAGTGGCTGCTGTCGTTAATGATGTTCTTAGATTTTTGAGCGGTGGTTACACCGTCTCCTATACGTGGCCGTGTGTGTATGCGTGCATGTCTGTCTGTCTGTCTGTATGTAGCCTGCAGTACCTTTTCTGACCACACATGTTAAGGGAGAGTTGCTGTTGTTCAGGCCAGCTGGCCAGCCACACTCACACTCACATTCACACATACACGCACGCACGCACGCACGCACGCACGCACAGACGCACACACGCGCACACACACACACACACACACACACACACACACACACACACACACACACACACACACACACACACACACACACACACACACACACACACACGCAGCCTACACCGCTCAGTTCACACGAGTGTGATTTTTCTTACAGCGTGTGGTATAGATTGTATGGAGATGTGGCAGTTCTGTGCCGATGGTTTTGGCTGCTGTCTTCACAGTCCTCTGAAGCTGTCTACAGTCGTGGGCAGTCAGGTTACCCAACCATACTGTGATACAGCCTGTCAGAACACTTTCTATAGTACAACGATAGAAATTCAAAAGTGCTCAAGCCAACTTTCTTGAGACGCGTAAGAAAGTACAGTTGCTGCTGTGCTTTCTTTAGGATACACTTGGTGTTTAGAGACCATGTGAATGTGTTAGTGATTTGAACTCCAAGGCAAGGAATTTGAAACTGTCAACAATATCAACAGGTGAACCGTTGATGGAAAGGGGACTGTGATTACTGTAACTTTAGACAATGATTTCTTTAGTCTCTTCTTTAGACATTTAGAGAGAGGTTGTTATTCTGGCACCATAGAGTTAGTTTTTCTATTTCCCTCCTATAGGCCCTCTCATCATCGTCGGATATTAATCCAATCACAGTGGTGTCATCTGCAAAGTTGATGATGGTATCATTGCCAATTTCTCAAAAGTCACAGCGTCAACGTTTTTCGGCATGAGGAGACACACATGAGGTTTCATGGCTGTATAGGTCAAACAGGGAATGAGTTATACCTGTTAAAAGTTTGGATTTTCAATTGAGCTATATTTGCTATAGTGCCACCCTTTGGCCAATGCTTGTGAATTTCATTTCTTGGCTGTTTTGCATGACCCTCATACCCTTCATAAAAAGCAACTGCACGGTTCTACCAAAAATATGAAATAAAATATGATATTAGGCTATAATTCAAAATAGCTAGTGGGAGATCAATAGGTCTGAGGTCAAAAGTCAAAACACGAGAGTAAGTAATATGGGTCATGTCATGGGAGCATTTTAAAATACAAGACAAACACATACAAAAACAACACCAACAGCAATACAACCATACAAACCCAAAGATCTACGCACCCACACCCATGCCCTGAGGGAAGTATAGGCTACTACTGTATATAAACAGAAATATATAAACACATACAAAATATATATACTGTATACCAAAGAAACAGTACAAGAAAACAGTGGTTATTAATCCACACTTATGTCAATTGCAGTTAATTCAAGCAAGCCTAATGTAAACCTTAACCTTGACTAACTCTGGCGGTGAAGTAATACCAGAAACAGCTGCCTTTATCTGCTACTTGAAAAAAGAGATAGACATAAGTCGAGATAAGACCTCTCAACAAGTGTGCTTCAGCGAGGGACAACGTGAACGAGAGACACACAGGAATGAGGAAGTACTCATATAGTCCAGAGGTACATTGCATCAAGTTATCTTTTATGTGTCACAGTCTTGAATCAAACAGAGGGAACGGGAGGGAGGGATAGAAAGAAAATACACGTGGGCGGGGGGGTATGTCTGGTAGAGAGGGCAATAGCGAGTGAGAGAGAAACTGACAGCCAGTAACAGAGAGAGGCAAGATAGGTAAACAACAGAGAGCGATAGAGAGAGAAAGGAGGGAGGGAGGAGAGGCAATAAGGTGGAGAAAACAGGGTGAAGAAAGGGCAAGAGAAGGAGTGCTGAGTGGTGACAGCTGTGGGACCATATGGAGACTTGAAGATCTTTGTCTGACCCCTCAGTACTGTGAGTATCATCTAATGCAGTGTTTCTCAAACTTTAACATTTCACGGTCTCATTTGTACAGTACACTGTCAGAGTTACAGACTTGTATGGGTCCATTTAGACCTCCCTAAAGGAACCCACAGAGTCCCTGGCTGGAATCCACATTTAGAAACATTGTTCTATGTAGTTTAGTGTTTTGTGTAGTTTGTGTGGACTTGTCCAAGTATATGCATTTTTATGTGTATATGTCTGTCTATTTAATATCATCATACTGTGTGTATTACACACTAAACTAATTGAGTTCCAATGTACTTCTGTCTCTTTTTAATAATCCTTTGCCACCGTGCAGCATTGTAAGTCAACTGGAATACTGCTAGAAAAACATTTATTTGAAATATGTTTATTTTGTTGCAGGCTTGTACTCTATCTCAAATAATACATCCTATCTCTATCTTTCCTTCTGTTGGTGCCCCTGTCTGTCTGTCATTACCCCCCCCCCCCCCCCTCCCCTCTCTCCCTGTTTCTATCTGCCCTTCTGCATTTAATACTATATACTTTATCTTGACTCGATCTGTCCACCAGTATCACAGCTGGGTCATGGTTGGCTGCGGTCCACTGGCCAAGGGTGAAGTGACAGTTAGCGCTAGTAGTGGGTGTTGTTGTCTGATAAACATGTTACAGTCCAGTGAACTTATCTGAGGCAACTCTTCAGTGAAGAGATATTTGCCACTGTTTACGTCCTGTTGAGTTTTCATGTGAGGTCTACTGTTCTTCTTTTCAGTAGACTGTAGCTGTTTGAATTATAAGGCTATGACAGCATGTGATGACATGCCAGAAGATCCCCATCATTTATGAAACAATAACATCTAATGTCTAACATCTTCAGCCCAGGCCTAACCTTTCAACCCATTTAACTCTTCTGCACTATCAGAGTTAAAGGTTCAATTTAGTTTAATCGGTAGAAGATAACAGCAAGGTTAATTTATGCATCACAAATTAGCATCAATTAGGCTTAACACTGTCATCTAATACTCTGTGGTGAACATGCCCTGACCTTTGCAGAACTACCGTACAAGTTCACAACATCTCACATCGTCAAACACATCATAAGCTTATAGATCGGTTATTTTCCGCAAAGAGCTTTGAGGGAAATAGTAATAATAATAATAATAATAAACTTTATTTGTATAGCACCTTTCATACAAAGAATTGCAGCTCAAAGTGCTTCACAGGAAAAAAGAAAAGATGGTACACATGAAAAATGGTACACATGATTTATAATAAAATGATTAGCATAAAGATAAAAGAAAATCTAAAATCAGAAGACACAAAACAATACTTGAAATACCTAATAAAAGCTCTACCATAATACCGAACATTTCCATGATGGTATAAAACACAATTAGATCAAATGTGGCTAAAGGCAAGTGTAAAAAAGTGTGTCTTAAGCTGTGTTTTAAAGCTATCTACTGTGGGGGCCTGTCTAAGGGAGACTGGAAGTTTATTCCAGGCGGTCGGCCCATAGAAACAGAATGCAGCTTTGCCAAATTTTTGGTAAGTCATTGTTGGCACCTCGAGCAGGTCCGTGTTAGAAGACCTGAGGGGGCGATTAGGAACATATTTAGACAGGCATTCAGAGAGGTACAAAGGTGCCAGGCCATTTAAAGCTTTATACACAAGTAAAAGAATTTTAAAATCAATCCGGAAAGATACTGGAAGCCAATGTAGCGAGGCTAAAACTGGCGTGATATGATCTCTCATCCTAGTTTTTGTAAGCACTCTGGCTGCCGCATTTTGGACGAGCTGCAGTCTATCAGTTGATTTCTTTGGCAGGCCAGAAAAGAGAGCATTGCAATAATCTAATCGCGAAAAGACAAATGCGTTGATTAGTGTTTTTGCATCATCTAGTGACAAATAAGATCTGATTCGAGCGATATTTCTTAAGTGAAAAAAGCCAACCCTGGTGACATTGTTAATATGTGTATTAAAACTCAATTCATCATCAATGATAACCCCAAGGTTCTTTACTGACGTGTTATTTTCTTTTACCAGACTGCCTAGTTTCGTTATCATTGATTCTTTTTGCTCATTTGAGCCGATTACGAGTATTTCTGTTTTGTCCTCGTTTAACTTCAAAAAGTTTTCATTCATCCAATTTTTTATACTGGACAGACATGCCAACATTGGGTCTAGGGCACGGGGCTCATCTGGAGCTACAGAAAGATATAATTGGGTGTCGTCAGCATAAAAATGAAAATTGACCCCATGAGCAGTGATGAGTTCTCCTAACGGTAGAATATAAAGAGAAAATAAAAGGGGGCCCAGGATTGAGCCCTGTGGAATACCAGAGGATATGCTATGTTTGTCCGACTCAAAGTCAGCTAGAGTGACAGAATAGCTTCTATTTTTCAAGTATGAGCTAAACCAAGATAGGGCCGTACCAGAAAGGCCTATCCAGTGTTTCAGGCGTAGGATTAAAATTGAGTGGTCGATTGTGTCGAACGCCGCCGTTAAGTCCAAGAGTAGGAGAACGGATACCTGTTTGAGGTCAGCAGCCACTCTAAGGTCATTGATTACTTTCAGGAGGGCTGTCTCGGTACTATGTCCCTTCCTAAATCCTGATTGAAATTTATTGTGAATCTTATTGTTTTGCAAAAAAGTATCTAGTTGGAGAATAATAGTTTTTTCAATTACCTTACCTAGAAAGGGTAGATTTGAGATGGGTCTATAGTTTCCTAGTATAGAGGGATCAAGATTAGGTTTTTTAAGTAAGGGCCTGACTATAGCAGCCTTCAGTGTGTCTGGGAAGACACCTGAGTGCAGGGAGCAGTTTACAATTTCTAAAATATCACCAATGACACTATCTAAGACCTCCTTTAGAAAGGGGGTGGGGATTGCATCCAGGGAGCAAGAGCTGGATGACATCTGTGATATTGTTTTCCTAAGTTGGTCTTCATCAATTTCAAGGAACGAATTCAGGCTCCCCCTGGATTCATCTGTATGGACTGTACGCCCATGCAGGGAGTTTGTGCTGGTGGTTATCACAGTGTTTGCACTGGCATTATTAGAGATACCAGCTCTAATGTTACTGATTTTATTATTGAAAAATATTGCAAAATATTGCAAAGTAGTGGACCTATTATAGAGCTCTGGGGGACTTACAGTAACGGTTCTGTTTTGTTTATCCATGTGAAGAGAGCAGCACTGCCAGAGTTGGTGGTTCTATTCCTGAAGGGACACCCATGACAAAAAATGTCTAAATGCATAATACAGAAGACATTGAATGTATTCGCATTATCATGTGTTGCTGTGTTAGGATTAAATGGCTAACTTTCCATGAAAGTTCTAAGGGTTTAAATCGAGAGCTGTTTCTTTAAACAGCTCAAACAGCAGGGCTGTGTGCTGTTTGTTCTGCAGGACTGTCAATGTGTAAACTTCTAACAAGACGACAAACCCTGCTCTCACCGTTATTAGACTATACTGCTTATACCTCATGATAAATAGACCACTGAGAAATATCCGGAATGAGAGATGTTGTCTTATTGCTGGTTTATTTGCAAATCAACTCCTTTTACTAAACTAAAGGCTTTGTGACGTTGGCTAGTTTTTATGTTTTTGCTATCTGTACAAACCAAAGTTTAAATGGACAATGACACATAGTGACACAGGTATTGGTCCTTTAAGAAGGATGTGCTCGGGTAATTATGACAGTTGCACTAACAAGTGTTTACAGTAGAAGCCCTAAGGCATCAGCCCTGTGAAACCGGCTCACTTCAAACTAGGGAGGAGAATTCATATGGCGTGTTCGGAAGAAAAGAAACTGCAGGTCTTATTGCTCAGGGGGATGGAAAGAGGGAGGGAGGCAGGAAGTGAATGTACAGGAGAGGGAGAGGAGGATGGGGGAGATGGATGGTGACAGACAGAGAGACAGAGAGAGAAAGAAGATGGAGAGAGGGGGAGAGAAAGAGAGAGCAGTAGAGAAAGAAACAGAGAGGAAGAGGCGACAGAGAAAATTCTTGTTTGAAAGATTGTTTCATTTGAAATGAGCTATTTGAACAGCGCCCTTCTACCGTTTGTCTCCAAATTATAATAAATAACAAGTCTAGTTTGCTTCAAGGCAGGGTGGAGAAACACACATTTAGAGAGAGGGACCAAGGAAAATATTTCAGCATGTTTTTTAAGAGACGGATAACGTAAATATAACTTTATCAAGTCAAGCTTGATACCAATCATACTGTTCTGCTCTAGCTGCTCTTGGCTCGTTGACAAGTCAAACTGACCCGTTGTACCATGATCTTCTGTACCTGTAACCTCAGCCTGACCCAGTACCGCTTTTATTAAATTGATTTACAAGCTTTTGATTTCATGCCAGGTTTAACTAGTGTAAACTCTGATTACTCAGGGTAGACATATTGAAGTCTGGCAGTGAATGTGCAAAATAAGTGAAAGAATAATTATTAGAAATAAAAATGCTATTTTATTTACTATTTTATTTATCCAGGGCAGGTCTTTACTGAGCATGGATGGTCTTGTTCAGCATCAGCATCAACTTTCTTAAAATGTACACACATCTGTATGCTGAAACAATTGTTGGATTCTGGCTTGTTGTTGATTCTGTCTTGTTGTATTTTATTATTTATTTTGTTGCTGTTATGTGTTGTTTGTCCCAAGTATATGTCCTTGTTATGTGTACACATAAACAATGACAAAAATATATTAAATAGATCTATTGTTTTCATTAAAATAGAGCTTCCGAAATCAGTTAGTCTGATATACTATTTTGCATATACTGAATAATTCTGTCCAGTTGTTTCATATTTAGTCCACTGCCACCTCTGGAGCAGCTGGAGGTTGCTTCAGTGGTGCCTTGCTCAAAAGCCATTTGATGGTATTTGTAGAAGGAGTAAAGTATGTTAGACATTTCCCCCACCCTGATTTATTGGTGAGATTGCAACATGAAATGGGACATCAATGAATGGTCGATTCATTCCCCATGTGAGCAATGTACCGTAGCAGGCCTGACCTTACCTTGGTGGGGAATTCTGGCCTGACCCATGGCATATTCTCTGTTCCTTTCCAATGCCCTTGCATAACTCTTGACACATTTAATAATCACATATCCATCTTTCTGATTGAACTTATCCATGTTACAAAAACGCCTTTTTGGTTGTCTCTGTGAAGTTTCGTCATGAATGTATTTTTTAGGGGAAAAGGAAGGGAAGTCTGATGAAGGAGGACAGTCTGCACACTGGTTAAGCCCCATAAGTTTATTGCTGGTCAACATTTCGATCTTAAGATCTTCATCATGTCCTGATGAAGATCTATTAAGATCGAAACGTTGACCAGCAATAAACTTATGGAGCTTAACCAGTGTGCAGAATCTATATGTCCTTCTTCATGATTCTGCTTGTCTAGCACCTGGGCCACGGATGTTTGTGCACTACTTTCTTCATAAGTCTGATGAAGGCCCACATAGGTCGAAAGAAACGTCATGATCTATTAATAATACATATTTTTCTACTGGAGCTACGAACAGTTTGCGGACTTCCCTTCTTTTCCAGTAGACTATATGTATTTTTGGTTCAGCATCTGTAAATTTTAGTTTCTTCCCTTTGGACATTATAATGTTTATTTTTTACGCTTTAGTTATATATTTCAATTACTACACCTGATCACTTTCATCTTGGTTCATTGAAGTGTGCTTTACATATAACTCTGACAAGTGTTTGCAGCTGCATTAGCAGGATTATGGAGAATGGGTGTTCCCTGTATTTGACCACACATAAAGAAAATACATTTTGTACTATGGTCAAATATGAATCAGCCACAAATATCCTGTTGGTGTCAGTAATACATACATTCAAAGAGAAAAAACTATTCAAGATTTTACATTTGTAGGAAGACAGGAAGAAAGAGAGTATTTTAGATAGCAATAGTGAGAGAGAAACTGACAGCTAGTGACAGAGTGCTAAGGTCTATGGCCTTAGCATGCATGATTCACCCCCACACAAACAAATATTTAACTTGTGGGTGATGTGGTTTCTGTGTGGAAATAAACATTCTTATTATTATTATTCATAAAAGGACAGAGAGAAAGAGAGAGCGAGTCAAGCAAAGGATAGAGTTTCAGAAATGAGTTCATTGATGTTATATTTTGCATTACAGTTGTCCTACAAGACGATGACAGCTGCCTGAGACATCTGCATCTTGGTTTATATTCACACACGCACAGAACAGAAAGGTAACATATACAATCTAATTTGTCATTTCGTTACATTATCGTTCTGTTTTCTACCTTTGCATTATTTACAATTACAAGATGTGCATCAGCCATAAATAAGTACATAGCAAGTAGCCTATAATAAGATCAGGGTTTACAATATAATTATAACTTTTATATTTTATAGTTACTGTTAAAGGACCACTTCATCCAAATTCAACCTATCTTCATATAATAATGGTCCTCACTAATGCTTGTTATAAAATGGTACCGTTTTGTCTACTTGGTCTCAGAGGACGGCTGTGGACAGTTCAGAGACCCACCTACCAGTCAATATATACAAAAGTGCTCTCAATATATTTGTTCTGTAAGGGAAATATTTAGCTATTTTCTGCTATCTTAAGTAAGAGATAATAGTTACTTTAAAACACAGGCTGCCTATACTATTTATGTATTGATTTATTGATTTAAAGACAGAGTGACCAATTATTCTCTCTGCGGGGTGTGCAGCCCTGCCCTGGTGCTTAAGAAACAGCCAACACCCAGTAAAGACCAAATGTGTGGTGACGCACTAGGTCAACACTTGTAAAAGTCTGTCTTCTAGAGTCTCATCTAGCTTCAAGAAAATGTGCCTACTTTCTCTTTGTGACAATGTATGATTTAGAAAGTCTTGATTTATTGGAGAGTATACAACATCTACTATTTCATTTGATCCTTGTTTTGTCTGATAACAAATTATTTTTCTAGCTTTATCCCTGTCATAATAACACACTTTACATTTCTGAAAACAAAGAAAGTCAACTTAGTAAGTTAGAAAGTTAGTTAAGAGCATTGAAGTTAAAAGTGACTCGACTGTCTGACCTGCAAGGTAGCAACATTCTATTCTTCCATTTGTTTAATTCCCAATATGGTTATACATCACGTGGCTCATGTCCAACTTTGAATTTTTTTGTTTATTTTGGTGTGAGATGTTAAAATTTGAAATAGCCTGCGGTAAACATTTGTAATGTCGCTGTATGCATGGAATTTGAACTCGACACCATGAAACTAAGATAAAATAGAAAAACGTACAGAAGACTGAGTTCAGAAAAAGGGTCGTTCCTCCTTCCTAACAATGCAGTAAGTATTGGTGCTCAAAGTGTGCATGTAGAAAAGATAACAGAAGCATGAGGTATTATGTACAGCACGTGCTAATGAAGGTTTACTCTGAGGCTGTAAACGTTTTGTCATTCATATGAAGTGTTCAGCCACGCCATCTGCAAATGTACATGTACATCATTAGTCATGTTAGCATTCCTTCTCACGTGCTACAGTATGTGGTGATGCACACAAACATGCCATGCATTCATTCAATCTTTTTTCTTTGTTCTTTCTTATTTGGTTCGTTCATTCTCTCTATCCATCGACCTTCTCTCACTCTGTGTTAATGCTTTCCCTCTAAAGCCTCGATCAGAGTCTGCGGTGAAGAGCTATCCACCGCAAATTTTAGGTGGAAAGCTTTCCACCTCAAGTCAGAAAATAAGTGAAGGCCATCATAGTCAGTCACGGTGGAGCCGAGTCACGTGAGGCACGAAGCAAGATGGCCGCACGGCACTGAGCGCTGAAAAACTTTCCTCTTTTTTATATATTTTCCGACTCATAGACCACCAGTTTTTCAACTTTGACACGCTTAAGGAACCAAGTTCACACTATGGAACAGATCAGCGACCCATTTGCTCCGAAAAAGCAAGATTCAGACGGAGGACAGCAGCATGCTAGCGTTTTACCAATGGACCTAGCTAAGCTAATACAACAAACAATTGAAACGCAGATGGCATCGTGGCAGGGTAGGGTGAATTCCACCGTGAAAGATGCAATTGGGCAAGCTCTAGACCCCATTCAGAAGAGTTTGACAGAGAATGGTGATATGCTCAAAGCACTGAAGGGACAACTGAGGGCTCAGACTAAAAAGTTTGACACGCTGTCGACCAGAGTGGATGGCCTGGAGGTGGACGTGCGTAAAGGCGAGAAGAACCACGATGCCTACCT
Organism: Nannobrachium achirus; assembly: GCF_963921795.1. Taxonomy (NCBI): domain Eukaryota; kingdom Metazoa; phylum Chordata; class Actinopteri; order Myctophiformes; family Myctophidae; genus Nannobrachium; species Nannobrachium achirus. The sequence goes on from NC_137816.1 coordinate 55,232,281, forward strand.
TGCCGAGATGTCCAGGATTCAGATGAAACTTAATATGTTGGAAGATCGTTCAAGATTAAATAATGTCCGCTTGGTCAATTTGCCAATTGGAGCAGAAGGTGAGGATGCGAGAGGCTATCTCCAGAAAATGTTGCCCAAATGGATTCCAACCCTAAAGAGCCTGCGTAATGCTGTGGTGACAGTGGATAAGGCGCACAGAATCTTTTCCAATAGAAAGTCGGGACCACGAACGATGATCTTCAGGCTTCTTCACTTCCCCGACAGGCAGGCGATCCTGGATGGAGCTCGGAAAGCTAAACCGACTCTCCCTGATGGAACCAAGCTTCTTTTCTTTGCAGACTATAGCCCTGGTACTACCAAGGCACGCCGTGCATTCCAAGAAACCCGTTCCAGATTGTGGCAACTAGGCATCGAGACGCGCCTCGTCTACCCAGCCGTTTTAAAGCTGACTTTCAACGGCAAGAAGATGACGTTTGAATCGGCGGAGGAGGCGAGGGCAATCCTGGATCCACGCGAGGTTGGAGACACATCGCCACCGAGGGACCGAGCGCCGGGGGAGGAGGACATCGCCGACGTAGAAGGAGAGGATGAGGGACCGTCGTCCCCCAATGCGTAATGGAGAGGAGCTGCTGCCCGTTAGCTGATGCGTAAAGGAGACTGGGTGAGCTGTATCTAACCACGCGATTGGAAAGAGAATAGACATGGGCAAATGAACAGATGGGGGTCCTTATGGGCTCTATATTGTTTAATTTTAGTTTTGTTTTTTATTTGTATTATCATCTTTATTTTTGTTATTATTTTCTGGTTTGAGAAGACCGAGGCTATTTAATAAGGACATTGACATTCATATAGATTTTAACATAGACTAGTAAAAGGACGAGGATAAATGCCGTCAGTATTATTATTTTTAAATCATTTTCGTTATTTGGATAATAAGTGAGACAGCCTCGGGGATTGCTACACAAGCTCACGGTTAAATGCCGTCCGTTTTATTATTTTAGTAACTAATAGCTTTATCCTTATATACATTTTCTTTTGTTTTTCTCTTTTCTTTTTGGGTGTGTGTTACTTGGACAAGGAGACAAGTTGGTGTAACTTTTGTGTTTGACTGCGGCTCTGGTCTGCAGCGTCGGGGGGAGCTGGAAGGCTCCCTCTGTCGATGTGGACCGGAGCCGCGGTTTTGACTTAAACAGTATCTCGAGGACAGTATGGGAGTTTTGACTCCGGTGCTGTTTTCGTTCATTTTTTCAATTGTACATCGGGGTGGTCGTCATGTGGTTACTCTTAAGGGACAATCAGTTATGTGTGTTAATAATGATCACAAGATCTGAACAGAGCTTAGATAGGAACACATAAGGATGCTCTGTTTTTGTGTTATCCTTACTTTCTTTATTTACTATTTGGGGCAATGTTTAACAGACTAGCATGCTTGGTTACATAATGGGGGTTTCTGAATCAGATTATTAGAATTTCCGCGATCCGTACGTTGTATGGAAGTTCGCGGCCCTTCGGGCCGCTCACATCTAGAGTACGTGCCTCAATGGGGAATTAAAGTTATGCTTAGACAGGGTTAAGTGGGTGATTTGAGGATGTTTTCTGGACACGTTTCCAAGCATGCTGGATATTCTTAATTATTTCCATTGTTCTTATTGTTTTATACAATGTATGTCTGTGGGTAACTTCTACTGTATGATTATAAGGGGAGGGGACATAAGGGGTTCAGTGTCAGACATTGCTAAGTGTTGCTCACTGATGTTACATAGTCAGGGGAGGGGGGAGGGGGGTAGTAGGAGAATACTGAATAGAGGGAGGGGGAGGGGGGTGGGGGGAAGGGCTCCTCCAAATGCCACTAATTATTCGCAGCAGGTACAGGGAAAGTTAGAATCCTTTAATATTTTATCATTTAATGTCAGAGGTTTAAATACTCCACAAAAACGTTCAAAGGTCCTAGATTATTTGCGCAGGAAGAAAATTGACATCGCAATGTTGCAAGAAACGCATCTCAAACTGGAAGACACCCCCAGAATGCAAAATCGATTCTATAAATCAGTAGTGGCCTCTTCGGATGGTTCACGTACAAAAGGGGTGATGATACTAACGAAACGCAACATTAATATAACGTTTGATAAAATAGGTTCTGATAAGAAGGGTCGATTAGCATACAGTTGTACATCCATCCAAGGTAAAAAAGTTGCCTTTGTCAGCATTTATGCTCCAACCAATTTTGAGGCAGACTTTTTCCCCTCAATTACTGCAGAGCTGCTGAAGCTAAATGACTATCAGTTATATATTGGCGGAGATATGAATGCAGTGATTGATAGTAAATTGGACAAATCCTCTACGAATCTGGTGGGTCCTCAAGATTCTGCGTCCAAATCGTTAAAAAGTTTCATAAAAGATCTAAATTTAGTTGATGTATGGAGAATGCATAACCCCTTGGTGAAGGACTACACCTATTTTTCTCCTCGACACAAAAGCTTCAGTCGTATTGACTATATTTTAATTTCATCTGGCCTGCTAACCTCGGTGCATCCGGTTGAATTCTTACCTAGGCTGCTGTCGGATCATAGCCCCATATTGTCGTCATTTAATTACGCAAATGTTAAAAACAAAGCGTCCAGATGGAGGTTTAATTGTACTTTGTTGAAAAATGAGGAATACATTACGCAACTGAAATCTAAAGTGACCGAGTTTATTTCCATAAACAAAGATAGTGTTACTGATTTGACTGTAGTCTGGGCGACGGTCAAAGGTTTCATTAGAAGTAATGCAATCTGGTTTAGTTCACATTTGCATAAGACCCGCCTACAAAACATTACTCGATTAGAACAACAATGTAAAGACTTAGAGGATCTACTTGAGGGGAACTACACCAGTTCAACCGAAAATGAGCTCAAGACTAAGCAGGCAGAATTAAACGATTTATTAAGACGCAGGGCAGAATACATGATTCATATTACTAAACATAAATATTATGCAGAGGGAAGTAGACCTAGTCATTTGTTAGCGTTAACGCTTAAACGTCAAGAAGCCAAAAGGGCTATCCCATCCATTAGATGTGTCAATAGGGGTTTAGTGTCCTCAACAGAGGATATAAATGATACATTTAAGAATTATTTTAGAGAGCTTTACACAGGGGGCAGAGTTCCTACAGAAGAGGACTTTACAGGATTTTTTGAAGAGTTAGACCTTCCTAGCTTAACAACAGAGGAGTCAGAAAAATTGGATGCGCCTATTTCGTTAGAGGAATTACTCAAAGCTGTGAAGGATACTAACAAGGGCCGTACTCCTGGCATTGATGGCATTCCAGTAGAGCTGTATCTAGAACTATGGGAGGTCATTGGCTCACTATGGTTGGAAACATTGAACTATGCGATTGAAAAGGGCTTTTTTCACAGAGATTTGAACACAGCTTTGATTACACTTATCCCAAAACCTGGAAAGGACCACTTGGAATGTGCAAATTACAGGCCTATATCATTGATTAATGCTGATTTAAAAATATTTTCTAAAGTTCTAGCCAGCAGGCTTGAGACAGTCATTGGGAAACTAATTAGTCCAGATCAGACTGGTTTTTTAAAGGGCCGTCTCGCCGCTGATAATGTTCGAAGACTCCTCCACATTCTGGGTGCATCAGGCAAGATCCCAAGGGGGTGTGGCCTATTGTTTGTTGACGCGGAGAAGGCCTTTGATAGGCTGGAGTTTCCCTATCTTTGGAAGGTGTTGGAGAAATTCAAATTTGGGGAAAATTTTATTAAAATGATTCAGACTTTATATGCTAATCCATCAGCCCGGGTGAATGTTGGAGGAGGTTTTTCAGAACTGTTTGATATAAAGCGCGGAGTTCGCCAAGGAGATCCAATTTCCCCTTTAATGTTTAATTTATCCATTGAACCTATGGCGCAACTGATTAGGAGCTGTGTTCGAATCTCCCCTATTACTGTAGGTGCAACATCGCATTCTATTTCTCTTTACGCAGATGATACGTTGGTGTACATGGCAGAGGTGCAACAATCGCTCCCAATAGTGTTAGAATTACTGGAGAGGTTTGGATACTTTTCGGGTTACAAGGTTAATCTATCAAAATCTGCTTTAATGCTTGTGAATGTGGACAGAAACGAAGTTGTCATCCCTCCTCAGATTGTTGTGGCAGATGAAGTGACCTATTTGGGTATTAAAATAAGTACATCACTATCAACTATAGCTAAAACAAATTTCACTTTGGTTTCTAAGAAAATTGAAGATGATATCAATAGATGGAAGCATCTACCTTCATCGGTACCAGCTCGTATAGCGGTGGTTAAAATGAATATCTTGCCCCGTGTGAATTTTGTTAGTTCAATGATCCCATTGGCACCCCCTATGGGCTATTGGAAGAAGCTGGATACCTTATTGAGGAAATATGTTTGGAACAACAAAAAGCCGAGCATTAAGTGGTCAGTACTTCAGTACAGGAAACCTGAGGGGGGATGGGCATGTCCAAATTTCAAATTGTATCATTGGTCGTTTGTGTTGAGAAGTCTTAATGTTTGGATGGAAGATGGTAATGACTCATCATGGAAAGATTTAGAAAGAGAACTACTAAACCAGACTAAAATGAAGGATTTCCTCCTAATGGGTATTTCTACTAAGAAATGTAACTTGTACTATGGTCCAATCTTTACATGTCTACTTCAGGTGTTTAGAGCAGTAGAGAAATTTATAGGATTTGAAAGTAAATGGTGTAAATCTTCTCCGCTATGGAATAACAATAACATACTGTCTGGAGGGAGACCTTTTACTAATAGGAATTGGGAAGAGAAGGGCATTAGGACTCTTCAAGATATCAATGGGTTGAATAATATCCTTGACTTTCGAGACCTCATCACAAGATATGGTATTGATAGGAATTCCCTGTTCTTTTATTTTAGAGTGAGATCTGCTTGCAGAGCCTATAGTGTTCCCTGGGGTGCAGAACTAAAAGACCATCCCATTCTTTATTGGTTTCATAGAGCTCCTAAAAGAATTGTGTCATACTTGTATGATCATCTAAATTCTCAGAAATGTTCTCCCTCAGCTGGAATGACGGCCTGGAATAGTGATATAACAGATGTGGGACTAGAATTGGACTGGGATGCTATTTGGGATAATGTGGCTGGGGCATCGAAAAACCCAAATCATCAGTACATACATTTCAAGTTTTGTCACAGAGCCTATGTAACACCCAGAATCAGGCATCGAATGGGATTGGCACCAAACCCATACTGCACTTTCTGTGCCCCGGGAACATTGGGCTCATTTGTTCATATGGTATGGGAATGTCCGGGAATCTCTGAGTTTTGGGGAAAGGTCATACGGACTATATCGGACCTGACAGAAGTACAGTTTCCAGTAGACCCATTTGTGCACCTTTTGAATGATGATTCTAAACTACATCTTAGGGAAAAGACCCGGAAAGTTTGGCTTGCGGGTCTGACTGCAGCCAAAAAGATTATCGTTCAGAGATGGAATCCTCCTCATGACATTTCAGAGACACATTGGCTGAGGAGTTTTCTGGATATTTCTTATCTCGAGCTTTCCTCTGCAAGGATCAATCAGGCACAACAAGGAACACTGACATTGTGGACGGACTTGATAATGGAACTGAAAAACCTGCTGAATAGATAATTCTATGGATCGAATATGTGAATTGTACGTGGACAATGGAGGGGTGGGTTGGGAGGGGGCATTGATATTGAAGTTGATTATTTCTTGTAAATTGTTGTTGTTGTTATTGTTTTTTATATATTGTGGAAAACAATAAAAAATTTAATGACAAAAAAAATAGTCAGTCACGGTGAAGTCCTATTCACCGTGACTGACTGGTCCAGGTCGACCAATCAGTGAACGGGGTGAAGAGCCTATCTGTCTGAAAGTAAAAACAGAGAGATGTGTCGGGACTCGCGGTGGAAAGCTCTTCACCGCGAGGAATGACGTAACGCTGTAGTTTCATGACTCAAAAAGACTACACCGCCCGCGGAGCCGACTCTGATCGAGGCTTCACTATATTCTCTTTTCTCCCACCCATACTCTCTCTCTGTCTCTCTCTCTCTCTCTCAGAGGTCATGACGTTGGTAGGACGTGAGGTCATGGAGGTTCTCTCTCCAGATGCTGGTGTCCTCTGTCTCCTCATCATAGTTATCCTTTCCATATTGCTCTCCACTCTCTGCTTGGACTGTGGCAGGTCAGTAACACACACACACACACACACACACACACACACACACACACACACACACACACACACACACACACACACACACACACACACACTACTGCTGTTGTATCCTACTGGCTCACCTACCAGTGAGGAGCCCCCAAAGGGAGGATGTCGTAGAAGCCTTTGTCCCTCCCTGCTGACAGGTGCCTCCCCAGCCCGCAGAAGCACGTGCAGTGACAAATATCGCCCTCCCCACCCGGCTTCCTTCCCCGAACACAAGTCAATTGTGTTCGTACTCGACAAAGCCGGATGCACCTCAATGGATTTGAAGCCACAACCTCCATGGTGGTGGGCAGGGACTTCTACCACTGCACCATCCGAGTCCAGTTAATCAGTTAAATACCGGTGTCCATGATACATCTTTCTTCAAAATATTGTGGTGTTTATGTTAATATATTCAGAACTACAGATCTACATATCGTGAGCATAACTCAAACATACATACCTAAATGTTTTATACATTTTCATGTGTGTGTGTGTGTGTGTGTGTGTGTGTGTGTGTGTGTGTGTGTGTGTGTGTGTGTGTGTGTGCGTGCGTGCGTGCGTGCGTGCGTGCGTGCGTGCGTGCGTGCGTGCGTGCATCTGTGTGTTATGCACAGTGTGTTGTTATGATAAACATGATGCAGTTACATGTATCTGCCTGAAGATGGCACTATCACACAAGACCTCAGTTCCACAGAAGGCTATAAAATATAGTGCTTTTAATTCAGAGCCTGCTGTCGCCTGGACCTAACTGTATGAGGGGCCAAGACAGGGTTTTGACAGGGTTGTTAACAAAATAACTTTAATAGAAGCAAATCTGCACTTCGGAAAGTCACAAAGAAAAGTTTGGTTTCGGAGAGACTATGGACAGGCCTTGTATGTACTCCTGTATACGTCCAGTGTGTGTAACTTGGCCTGCATGACACGGTGACATAAATACTTCTGTTGTTTATCCACTTCCCCCACACAAATCAAAGTTGATTCAACACTTTTGACAGCAAGAGAAAAAGAAATCTCTCTCACAGAGCCACATCAAATCAGCACTGCCTAACATCAGCTAGGGCCTACTTGGCTAGATGTGATTGATCAGTCATTGTTTGAAAATGTCTAATTGTCTTTCTGATGTCTCTTCCAGGCGTTCCTTTGAGCTGCGAGATCCTGACGTGGAGAGGAACCCCTCCACACTCGTCAGAGTGGTGAGACTAAATACTTCATACTGTTGATGTCACCAATCGACCAAGAAAATAACTTATTTTTCCTATCCACCTGTTTCCGCGGGAGTTTACTGGAGATTATTTGGACCTGTTTGGACCGCACTTCCGGTTTAACAGCAGACATACAAGCTCACCTGCTCACGTCGCGTCACTGATGCAACCATTGTGAGCTTGTAAATCAGCTCGGCTGCGGCGCCGGAAGCTCGGTACAGCGTCTGCGCAATGCACTATGGGGCGTTGGAAAGTCGACCTTTTTCCAGAGCACTGCTGTGTGCCTACGCTTGACACCACAGTTATGGTTGCCTCTCTGAGAATTCGGTCTATGGTTTGCAAAAGGAAACCTCTCAGTAATTAAAAAGTTAGTTTAAATCAACTCAAAGTTTAGAACATTGTGACAATAAGTTGCTATAGTCAACTTTTTCTTGAAAAACGGACGCTAAAATAAAAATAATGTCGAAAATATTTTATAAAAAAGATTAAGCTACACATATGTGTTTCTATTCAAAAATTACCTCAAAAAGCTTAAAATAATGATAAAATAATCATTTTGGCCATTGTCAGTCTGACTTTGTTTAAATCCCTCTTCTATTCTTTTATATGGATTGACGAATTTCAAAACTTGGATAACCCCAAATAGCTAAAGTAGCAAATCTACAAGCCCACAGTGCGTTGCATCATGACACATTGTGAGCTTGGACAACTGTTATTTTCAGCATTTGACCTATGACAAGTGGCTTAACAAACAAAGATGGATGACAGAGAATTGGGTGTGATTCCATTGGTTTATACTGCAGGTATTGATGATGCTGATATTGATTTGTAGGTGAAGCTGGAGGAAGCCATGGCAGCCAGAGTGAACCCCATGATCCACGAGATCCAAAACGACGAGATGGGTCAGTCTGTTCCAAGAGTTCTATGGTTTTCTTTATTGTCAGTTGAAACTGAATCAGAATCAAGTGCCTCAGCAAGTACGTTTGCACATTTAAAGGGGTATTTCACTTTAAAAAAACAGTTTTTAATTTGCTTGATTAGATATTTAGATATTTGATGTAAATGTTACCAGGCCCTCCTCCAGGACTTCTCCCCATACACACCCATTGTAACTTCAAACTCCATTTTAACCAGGATAGATTAATCAAAAACATCCATTATGTTTTTCTGGTGATGCATACTACCCTCCTAATACGTGATCAGGCCGTGTTTTTTTGATAACTTTTCTCATTTATTAATAGTTTTTTGTCGTATTTTTTTTTCTTCATTTTCCCAAAGAATTATTAAAAATAAATGAAAAAAGTTATTGAAAAAAAAACAAAAAACATGGCCTGCTCACGTATTAGGAGGGTAGTATGAGTCACCAGAAATAATAATGGGTGTTTTTAATGAATCTATCATGGTTAAAATGGAGTTTGAAGTTACAATGGTTGTGTCTGGGGAGAGGCCCTGGGCCTGGAGGGCCTGATAATATTTACATCAAATATCTAAATATTGAATCAAGCAAATTAAAAACTGTTCAGAGTGTTCATAAAAGCCTGATTAGATGATAAAATGACCAAATGTTCTTTTGAAAGTGAAATATCCCTTTAAGGTATTTGACTTGGTTGATTATTTGACTTGGTTGATTTATTTCTAAACTCAATGCAATGAAGGTGCAGTACATGATACAGTTAGTATCAGGGTATAGTATAGTATAGTATAGTATAGTATAGTATAGTATAGTATAGTATAGTATAGTATAGTATAGTAAAGTATAGGGCATTAACGACTTGTGATTTTTGCAAGTCGACTCGACTCAGTAAAAGGTTGAGTTGAAGTCGACTTTATCGTTTGATGACGTCATCGTCATCACATCATGCAACCCCCCAATTATTTTGGGGGGTCCCCAGATGATGAACTTAATGTGCAACATTGTTTTCTCACTCAACTGTAAACAAACCAACATAAAGTTTAAGTGTATAGAGGGTATCTTCACATTTCTAAGTTGCCAATTTAAGGACGTTTTAATACCTCTAAAATGACAAATTAAACATTGTCCAAATTGTCAAATATATAGAAGCAGAAATTGTGAAAATAGCCGATCTACATGCTCACAACGTCTCGCAACGCGAAGCGTTGTGAGCATGTAGATCTGCTATTTTCACAATAGAACCATACCAAATGTAATGTAGCACTGTAATATTGGATCATTCCGTTCTTGACAATAAGCAATCCTACTGTTTGAATCTGCACACATGGAGCAAAAATAACGATTCCACTTCGACTTTCTCTGGTGGGAGTCGACTTGTGTAATGAAGTCGACTCAGTCGACTTGTCGACTTTTTTGTTAATGCCCTAGTATTGTATAGTATAGTATAGTATAGTATAGTATAGTATAGTATAGTATAGTATAGTATAGTATAGTACAGGTCAGGTTGCCTACCCAGGGCATGCACCCAATGCACCCAATTGGATAGTCATAGCCAATTGGTTATAGCCAATTGGAATGGAACCTGCGAAATATGACGGATCTTGATCACATGACTACAGAGATAATATGTAATGATTTGTGTTTGGTTTCTGAAGAAAATGTGAAATGGTGGAGAATCTAGTATCTTATCTTGGATTTCTGGGTCTTCATACGTGATTCCTAGTTGCTCTGGCTCAAAAGGCCTCTTTCAAAAGATTCCAGGATCTTTAGGACAAACCTGAGGGCAGACTGGTGGGGCATACACACTAACACGCAGAAACATACACAAACCATCTTATTCAAAGAACTAGATTCCACTTTGTCGGGGTACCAACTTGCGTCTTGTGTGCTCTTAGTCACTTTCCAAAGAAAACGACAAATCCGAGTCCGACCAGCAGAGCGCGCAAGTAGGGTGATGAGTGCTGTCTGTATGTACCATATGTGGGTGGCATGTCGTCGAGGTGCCAACTTGCGCTTTGTTATTTATATCAGGTCACGCATGTTGGTGGTGACGTCACTGAGAACGCTGCTCCATCATTGGCTAAAGACCCTGCCTTTGTACAGTCGGCCTGATACAGACAGCCGAATACAGACAGCACCGAACACTGTACTTGTGTGCTCTGCTGGCGCAAGTAATGATCAGAAATGTAAGTACTTGACCCAGCTAGCAATTCCATATTTGGATAAGGCTGACGTCAGCAATGAGCTCATTGGTAGCCTATATTAAGCATTTTTACGCAGCATTTGCTGCGTAAAAATGCTTTTCATACTATTCATACTTTTCAACTATAACTACTACGGTCCACAGCTGTTTACAGTAGTGGACCAATTGTGCAAACATGCAAATCTTTGTCAAGACCCTCACTGGCAAGACCATCACCCTGGAGGTTGAGCCAAGCGATACCATTGACAATGTTAAGGCCAAAATACAGGACAAGGAAGGAATTCCCCCTGACCAGCAGAGGTTGATCTTTGCTGGCAAACAACTGGAAGATGGCCGCACTCTTTCTGACTACAACATCCAGAAAGAATCCACCCTCCACCTTGTGCTGCGTCTTAGGGGAGGCATGCAGATCTTCGTCAAGACCCTCACCGGAAAAACCATCACCCTGGAAGTTGAGCCAAGCGATACCATTGACAACGTCAAGGCAAAAATACAGGACAAGGAAGGAATTCCCCCTGACCAGCAGAGGTTGATCTTTGCTGGCAAACAACTGGAAGATGGCCGCACCCTTTCTGACTACAACATCCAGAAAGAATCCACCCTCCACCTTGTGCTGCGTCTGAGGGGAGGCATGCAGATCTTCGTCAAGACCCTCACCGGAAAAACCATCACCCTGGAAGTTGAGCCAAGCGACACCATTGAGAATGTAAAGGCCAAAATACAGGACAAAGAAGGTATTCCCCCTGACCAGCAGAGACTGATCTTTGCGGGCAAACAACTGGAAGATGGCCGCACTCTTTCTGACTACAACATCCAGAAAGAATCCACCCTCCACCTTGTGCTGCGTCTGAGGGGAGGCATGCAGATCTTCGTCAAGACCCTCACCGGAAAAACCATCACCCTGGAAGTTGAGCCAAGTGATACCATTGACAACGTCAAGGCAAAAATACAGGACAAGGAAGGAATTCCCCCTGACCAACAGAGGCTGATCTTTGCTGGCAAACAACTGGAGGATGGCCGCACTCTTTCTGACTACAACATCCAGAAGGAATCCACCCTCCATCTTGTGTTGCGTCTGAGGGGAGGCATGCAGATCTTCGTCAAGACCCTCACTGGCAAGACGATCACCCTGGAGGTTGAGCCAAGCGACACCATTGAGAATGTAAAGGCCAAAATACAGGACAAAGAAGGTATTCCCCCTGACCAGCAGAGGCTGATCTTTGCGGGCAAACAACTGGAAGATGGCCGCACCCTTTCTGACTACAACATCCAGAAAGAATCCACCCTCCATCTTGTGTTGCGACTCAGGGGAGGCATGCAGATCTTCTTCCGAAATGCAGGACAAGGAACTTGGCATTCCACCTGACCAGGCCTTGAATCGATACCATTGAGAATGTCCGAGCCAATTAGGAAGGCATTCTCTCTGACCACAACATCCAAAAGTGGAAATAGAGGGCAGTAATGATTATTATTATTCAATAACATTAATTCTTTCTTTTTCCTTTTTTTTCTTTTTTTTACCAGCAATATGTATTTTATTTTCTTATTGTTTCCTTTAATTTTTTTTTCAACCTCAAGAGGGCCTAGCTAAGAAGGTAGCATACATACTTTTCATATATAAAAACAATATTAAAGCACAATTTCATCTATAGCCAATTGGAATGGAACCTGCGAAATATGACGGATCTTGATCACATGACTACAGAGATAATATGTAATGATTTGTGTTTGGTTTCTGAAGAAAATGTGAAATGGTGGAGAATCTAGTATCTTATCTTGGATTTCTGGGTCTTCATACGTGATTCCTAGTTGCTCTGGCTCAAAAGGCCTCTTTCAAAAGATTCCAGGATCTTTAGGACAAACCTGAGGGCAGACTGGTGGGGCATACACACTAACACGCAGAAACATACACAAACCATCTTATTCAAAGAACTAGATTCCACTTTGTCGGGGTACCAACTTGCGTCTTGTGTGCTCTTAGTCACTTTCCAAAGAAAACGACAAATCCGAGTCCGACCAGCAGAGCGCGCAAGTAGGGTGATGAGTGCTGTCTGTATGTACCATATGTGGGTGGCATGTCGTCGAGGTGCCAACTTGCGCTTTGTTATTTATATCAGGTCACGCATGTTGGTGGTGACGTCACTGAGAACGCTGCTCCATCATTGGCTAAAGACCCTGCCTTTGTACAGTCGGCCTGATACAGACAGCCGAATACAGACAGCACCGAACACTGTACTTGTGTGCTCTGCTGGCGCAAGTAATGATCAGAAATGTAAGTACTTGACCCAGCTAGCAATTCCATATTTGGATAAGGCTGACGTCAGCAATGAGCTCATTGGTAGCCTATATTAAGCATTTTTACGCAGCATTTGCTGCGTAAAAATGCTTTTCATACTATTCATACTTTTCAACTATTACTACTACGGTCCACAGCTGTTTACAGTAGTGGACCAATTGTGCAAACATGCAAATCTTTGTCAAGACCCTCACTGGCAAGACCATCACCCTGGAGGTTGAGCCAAGCGATACCATTGACAATGTTAAGGCCAAAATACAGGACAAGGAAGGAATTCCCCCTGACCAGCAGAGGTTGATCTTTGCTGGCAAACAACTGGAAGATGGCCGCACTCTTTCTGACTACAACATCCAGAAAGAATCCACCCTCCACCTTGTGCTGCGTCTTAGGGGAGGCATGCAGATCTTCGTCAAGACCCTCACCGGAAAAACCATCACCCTGGAAGTTGAGCCAAGCGATACCATTGACAACGTCAAGGCAAAAATACAGGACAAGGAAGGAATTCCCCCTGACCAGCAGAGGTTGATCTTTGCTGGCAAACAACTGGAAGATGGCCGCACCCTTTCTGACTACAACATCCAGAAAGAATCCACCCTCCACCTTGTGCTGCGTCTGAGGGGAGGCATGCAGATCTTCGTCAAGACCCTCACCGGAAAAACCATCACCCTGGAAGTTGAGCCAAGCGACACCATTGAGAATGTAAAGGCCAAAATACAGGACAAAGAAGGTATTCCCCCTGACCAGCAGAGACTGATCTTTGCGGGCAAACAACTGGAAGATGGCCGCACTCTTTCTGACTACAACATCCAGAAAGAATCCACCCTCCACCTTGTGCTGCGTCTGAGGGGAGGCATGCAGATCTTCGTCAAGACCCTCACCGGAAAAACCATCACCCTGGAAGTTGAGCCAAGTGATACCATTGACAACGTCAAGGCAAAAATACAGGACAAGGAAGGAATTCCCCCTGACCAACAGAGGCTGATCTTTGCTGGCAAACAACTGGAGGATGGCCGCACTCTTTCTGACTACAACATCCAGAAGGAATCCACCCTCCATCTTGTGTTGCGTCTGAGGGGAGGCATGCAGATCTTCGTCAAGACCCTCACTGGCAAGACGATCACCCTGGAGGTTGAGCCAAGCGACACCATTGAGAATGTAAAGGCCAAAATACAGGACAAAGAAGGTATTCCCCCTGACCAGCAGAGGCTGATCTTTGCGGGCAAACAACTGGAAGATGGCCGCACCCTTTCTGACTACAACATCCAGAAAGAATCCACCCTCCATCTTGTGTTGCGACTCAGGGGAGGCATGCAGATCTTCTTCCGAAATGCAGGACAAGGAACTTGGCATTCCACCTGACCAGGCCTTGAATCGATACCATTGAGAATGTCCGAGCCAATTAGGAAGGCATTCTCTCTGACCACAACATCCAAAAGTGGAAATAGAGGGCAGTAATGATTATTATTATTCAATAACATTAATTCTTTCTTTTTCCTTTTTTTTCTTTTTTTTACCAGCAATATGTATTTTATTTTCTTATTGTTTCCTTTAATTTTTTTTTCAACCTCAAGAGGGCCTAGCTAAGAAGGTAGCATACATACTTTTCATATATAAAAACAATATTAAAACACAATTTCATCTCATTACGCTTTTTTACATCGTGAAGGCCTGTCTGTCTGTGTCTGGTCCGACCGGACCGATCAGCACCAAGTTGTAGTTTTCCAGCAGGTAATTAAATGGCTGGAATCACTAGGAATCAGATTCTGTCAATTGAGCTTGGCCAATGGGATCCTGACCCCCCCATTTGTGCCAAGATGTACGCCATATCTAAGCCAGATGTATAGGTCACGCTTCAGTTTACCTTAGGGTCCGGACATTTTTTTGGGAACCGGACAAAGCCAGATGTAGGAGCTTTGCTCCTTCCAGGAGCACCGCTCAAGAATTCAGAATATATGTATTATATTCAGACCAAGTGAGTTTGGTGAAGGTATTTGAACTCAGCTGTAGACTAGAGATAGAGCTCCAGGTGTGATGCATCAAGCCATTTGTGAGTGTGAATTTCCACTAACAAAGACCACTCAACTGCACAGTGTTATGATGTAGGATGGATGTCTCAAGCTGGGGCCGGAGGGAGGATATGGGGGTTATGGGGGTAAGATGTGCTCAAGAACTTCTGGAGTGGAAATGGGACGTGTTTTAGGCGTGCGTGGTCATCGTTCCCGAACCTACAGTAGTAGTTATGAAGCTTCATTTATTGAGAGTATGTACTGTGTTTGTTTCTCAGAGAGCACTACATCTGCGGAGTCGGGCCTTGAGGACAACTCCACCTGGTATCAACCATGGAGGAGCCACCTGCAGTCACCAGAGAAATCAGGTTGTCTGTCTGTCTGTCTGTCTGTCTGTCTGTCTGTCTGGCTGCATGGATGGAGGATGGGTGAAAGGATGTCTTGTCTACTCTGGACGGACGGATGGATGGATGGATGGATGGCTGATTGTTTTTCTGAAAGTTTTTCCATTTGAACAAATGATTCTGTCTTGGTACTATACGTCTCATCATTCTGCCAATAGCTCAAGTGAAGTGTCCAAGAACCATCCTCCAGGGGCCAAAGGAACGGCGGGTTTGCTAAATTATACACTTTGGGGTCTTAATTGGGTCATAATATCTTGCGATGTGCTAGCGTCTCTGCTTTGTTTCCAAACAACAAATTTGAAAATGCCACAGATTGAAACATATTTAAACCCAGTGGGATATACCTCTTTTTCACTGATCACTGAAGCAACAACTTTGACCGGTTTTAGAAAAGAAAATAATTTCATGTCTGCGGTCGGTTGTTCTGTTACACAACCTGTCTCCTCCCCCATTTCTTCTCACCAACAACAAGTAGCTATTCTTGCGCTTGTATTTCCGAGAGCAGAGGGACTGGCCGTCTTCTAGTGTGGACAGGAATGCAGTCGTGGTATTTGGGTGTAGCAGGAAGATTTCATCGCTGACTGACCTTTGGCTCTGGAGGATGAATGAACAGATAGATGGTTTACAGTAGAAGGGTATCAATTAGAACCTCCCCTGAGGAGGGGACAGGACAGGGTTTCACTGTGTGTGTGTGTGTGTGTGTGTGTGTGTGTGTGTGTGTGTGTGTGTGTGTGTGTGTGTGTGTGTGTGTGTGTGTGCGCAACTACAGTTGTGGAGCAGATTGGTAATGGGAGTCCTGGAGCTGTGAAAATGAGAAGCTCCTCACCTCCAACTGACACCGATATAGGTACACACACACACACACACACACACACACACACACACACACACACACACACACACACACACACACACACACACACACACACACACACACACACACACACACACACACACACACACTCAGCCAATACACTTCGGCAGGGGTGTCGCACCAAATTCTGGGCCCTGGGTGCATTAACTATTGAAAAATCGCACCTGTGCGAAGTGAGCAGTGCAAACACTAATGAGGAGGGGGAGTATGACAAACTATGACATCACCGTCAATATATATATATATATTATATATAAGTCATATTTAGATTCTTCGAATGAGAGAAAGAGGAAGACGGAGAAGGAGATCAGCTAGCTCAAGGCCAAGACCAAGACCTAAGAAGTTTTTCAAAGGCTGTTTATTTGTATTTTAAGCTTATATTAGCTGCCTGCCATCTATAACCTGTGAAATTATCCACAGTCTGTCTACAAGTGTGGTGATACAATTTTGAAACTCAAATTCAATGGTCTGTTCAGTTTGATCAATTCATAACATCAACGGTAGATATTTTTTGGCTAAAGCCAACCAATCAGAGGTATCTGTGCCTCGATCCGTGTTTATGACACCATACTATTTTTTTCGGCCTAAACGCGTTCTAAATCAGGGTAAACCAATCGGAAGCCTCTGTGCCTATGACATCATGGACAAATCAACAAAATCGAAGTGTTTCATTGGTCTGGCTAACTCATGTCATCATCATTAGTGACATCATCATTTTGTAACAAAAAGCGGGGCATAGGAGCGGTTTGCACCGCTCAAAAATAGCAGATCTACAAGCTCGCAGCACGGCACTCGGTGCCGCGCTGCGAGCTTGTATATCTGCTAAAATCTTGAAGATTTGTGAGTCTTTGAATATTTCAAATCTTTCAAACGTTTTTTAGAAAAAGCTCTGTTTCTTTGTCAGTGATGCTCAAATATTTTCATGTCAAGGACCCCCAAAATGATATGTATGATGGGGGTACGTACCGTACCCCCATCTCAAAATATTTTGTTCCAGGGATCAGAATCAAAATCTGAGTTACAGATGTTTGCTTAAAAAATATATATATATTCAAAGATTTGCGCACATTTTCACGACTTTTCAAAAATAGCAGATCTACAAGTGCCACGCTGCGAGCTTGTATTTCTGCTATTTTTCAATAGCTAAAGTATAAAATAATTCCAGGCCCCTCAACCTTGTGCCCTAGTAACCCAGTCCCCCCCCCCCTTGTGATGCCTTGATAGGTTGATAGGTATTCCTGTGCGTGTTATATATCTGTATATACCCATCTTTTCTTGTGGATGTGTCTAGGTGTGTATCTCTTTAGCACACATACTGGAACCACTTTAACCATTGTTTTATGCATTTTTGCAAATCTTATTTCTTGATTCTTTTTAAAAGTGAGCATTTGTAACTCAAAGATTTGCTTCTGGGGGGTCCCTGGAACAATGTATTTTAAAATGGGGGTCCACGGCCAAATACATCCGTCCTTGACATGAGAACCACTGATTTAGAAGATGGATTTAGAAGACATTTATAGAATCGTGTTAAGATATTCAAAGACTTGCACAAATGTTCATGCTTTTTCTCGAAGTGCGGCACTCGGTGCCGCGCTGTGAGCTTGCAGATCTGCTATTTGCCAGACCCATGAAATGGGTAGGCCTACATAAGCAAATGTCGGTCTGTCCGGGTTTTCTATATAAAGGGTATATATGATGATGACATGATGATGACATGCCTATAAAAGGCATGATGTCATAAATGATGATGACAGACAGGGGGTCTGGCACAACCAGGTTGACCTGGTCTAGTTTTTAATAGACTTAGGTAAAGCATAAATTAATGGTTCAAGTAATAATGCGTAACGATGTGTTCCAACATGCCTCTCATTGAGCTCCAACCCTCTCTTCCTCCAGAGCCTTTAACCACGGTGAAAGTGGCTGAGCCTCACCTTCTTTCCTCGCTTCCGCCATCCACCACCACCTTCACCAGCACCCTGGACCCAGAGGGTCCCCATCAGGAGACCCTCGGCTCTGGGGTAGGACAGAACCAGGGACCCTGGGCTCCTCTGGAGGTGCAGCCCCAGCACATCTATGACATCATCAGGGAAAAGGAGGAGAGTGTCGGAGGAGGAGGAGGAGGAGGAAACCCCCCGGCAGAGATGGAAATTTCATCCCAAGAACCGGACCCCGACTCGAAGGCCAATCATGAGCCGGTTCAGTCGTCGGTAGAGGAGGCACAGGAGTGGAGTGACAGGGAATGGAACCCAATGTATGCTAGGGTGAGCAAGAAGTCTGATCGCCCGTCCCCGCCTCCCATCCCTCCCCCGGATGACAAGGAGAAAGCACAAGATGTGGAAGAGCAAGAAGTTTCACCTCCGCTACCCGAGAAGAGTTTAGTGGAGTGATAAAGGAGTCTCATCATGCTTTACAGAAAATTCCTGAGTGTTCATTTAGTGTTCATTTAGCTAAACAGGCAAACTGACACCAGTTTTCGTATTTTCAGGAGGGGAGAAGGACATAGCTGCTGCACAATGACTAGAATTTAAATGACACTCAGTATTTTGCAGTGTACTGCAGTGCATACTATACTTACTATACAGTGCTATTTTTTTTCTTTTAAACTTTTATCCCACGATTTTCTTAACCCATTTTTCACCCGGTGTCAATTATCTAATGTAATCCTGGGCGCTACACTCCCTCTGCCAACCTGGGGAGACAACAGACTGACCTCACGCTTCCTTCTATGCATGAGCAGTCCAAGTTGCTTCTTTTCACCTGACAGGGGGGAGTTTCCCCAGTTGGACATATAGCGTGTGGAAGGAACATGTTATTCCACCCAGTTCCTTTCCCTTCCATCAGGCACCCCGGCCATGTTCTGGGAGGGAAGCCAGACGGGGAGGCCAATCATGTTGCTGTGCTAGTGACTCCTGTCCTATGGCTGGGGAGCAGCCTCGCCTCGGGGATGAGTAGGAAAGAGGTGCTGGGTCCTCCCGGCGGGCGGATATCACTGGCATGTGAGCCATTAGGGTACCATAGCAGTGGCAGAACACAGAAATGTGTGGTAACAGAAATGTGTGGGAGGATTCATTGGCATAACCACTAAATTAGGGTCAAATTGGCTACTCTATTAAAACATATTCATGTATGGGTCACCCCACCAGAACTAATGCTGACTCTTAAGGTTGAGATATATATATATATATATATACATTTCATTGCAATTCTAATAGTTGTCATGACTATTGAAAAGCAAACGCTCAAAACACAAGAGCAAATGTCGTCTTTCTGCATATACAAGTATGTCGCACAAATAAGTGTTTGTGAGATGTTTGCAACATTCATAAGCCAAATAAATAGATAGGTATTTTTAACTCGGGACCACCAGAGTATAGTTGATACTTGAGCCACATGTTATTGTCTATCCATAGCTTTGGACATTATGTTGTAAATAAACATAACCATTTAAGATCTTCTCTGTTGAAATACTGCAGAATTTATTTCAGTCAATCTTGGCTATAACACCATTAAGAAGTCAAGGATGTTAAAATTCTGTTAAAGGACAACTTTGTTTTTTTTTACAACAAGGGCTCATATTTTAGATTGTAAGATACGTTTTCAAATGTTTTAATTTACTGCTTTCTATCATTTTAGCCATTTTAACATTTTTGATTTCAGTTGGTGGGCATGCGTGCAAGTGGCTTAATATGTATTTTTAGACACATCAGCCCATTCCCAATATGCACCACAATCTTTCATGGGCAGATGTGACTTAAATAGTAATAAAGAAATCGCCAGCTTATTGTGTCTAAAAAGACATATTTAGCCACTTGTACACATGCCCCCACCAACTGAAATCAAACGCGCTAAAATGGCTAAAACGATAGAAAGCAGTAAATGAAAACATTTTAACACTCATCCTTTCTTTTCTCTAATTACAATCTAAAATATGAAACCTTCTTGTAAAAAAAAACGAATTTGTCCTTTAAATTAATCTTTTCACTAGCGGCTATTTTCAGCTATAGAATATCACATTGTGGTGTGTGGGTGATGATCACTGATTTAAGCAGTCTAAATGAACTGCACTACAGTATCTGTCTACAGTACCGGTGTCAGAAGAACCCCATGCAGCCACAGGTTGTGTCTTGCTACACACATTAACTAGGTTCATCAAAGTAACATTACTGTAATGTACCGGTATGCAGTGTAGTGATGACTGCGTCACCTCTTTTGCAGACAGGAAGCAAAGACAGTAGCTAATCACACTGAACCCCCTCCCAGCAGCATTACTGCTGCATACAGTAACACTGAGATATTGATGCTATCTTTTGAGTTCGGATTGGAGTCATATCAGTTATCAACCCAGTGTAAAGGCTTTAGGCCTCATTTAATCTACCACCAGATTAATAGTTATCTATTCTGAGCACAGATCAATAGATGATTCTTGTTTTTAAAAAAATCACCAGAAACCCACACAAGAAAATGTTTATGATGCATTCCATTTCAACAGTATGAGTAAAAAAATAAGAAACTAGAAGCAGTGCTCTTCCGAGCACAGGTCTCCACCAGGCCACACAAATCGGCCTGTTATAGCGCCACCATGAGGCTGATTTAAAAAATGTGGGGCAGAGGTTCTGAATTAGCATCCAGGGAGTGTGTGTGCTCAGTTTGGCAGCGATCGGGCCAACGGTGCCGGAGATTAGCTGGTAACAACCAGGCCACACAAATCGGCCTGTTATAGCGCCACCATGAGGCTGATTTGAAAAATGTGGGGCAGAGGTTCTAGATTGGCATCCAGGGAGTGTGTGTGCTCAGTTTGGCAGCGATCGGGCCAACGGTGACTGAGATTAGCTGCACACAAACTGCGAGGACACACGGACACACGGACACACGGACGGACGGACGCACGGACGGACGGACACACGGACACACGGACACACGCACGGACGGACGGAGGGGAAAACATACTCTCCCTCAGCCTTCGGCTGGTGGAGACAATAATACAAACCTGCAGATTACCTACTGGTAATAACATTTGCTGCTATACATTAGTCTGTCAAACCACCAACTTAACATCTTTCCAAATATCTCATACAAATACAAATGCGCAAAAAAATTGCAGTCACACAATTTGTTATTTTCTTATTTGTATACAGTACGTAGTACCTCACTGCGAATTGGAGCAACATACAATTATCCACAGCATCAAATGTAGTGCACAAAGTATGTATAGTGAATTTCTCATTTACAACACCCATTTTAAGAAAATAGAATGGAGCGACTGCAGGGCGAGTGGGCGACAGCAGGAGTAAGGTATGAAATCCTCCTTTACCAAAGCCATAATAACCTGTCCTACACAATAAAACCCTAACAAAGACTTTGAAAAAATGGCACCCAGCGCATCCTACTTGCCACTCTGCATCAAGGGTTGGAAGTCCCTGTGACATACTAGCGTCATGTCCAGGGGGTGTACTTACTTGTACAGCATGTCCAGGGGGTGTAGCCTACTTGTACATCAAGCTGCCTCACGCTACAGAAACAGGAGATAGGCTCCTGGCCTATGGGCCTAATGGCTCGGTAAGGCTTAGCCTACTACTAGTACTACTACTACTACTACTACTATGGTTTTATTTACACATTAATCCACATTTCTGTTTGCACGGCAATGTAAATGTGCCAGAATTAATAAGCTATAGGGTAGTGTTAACCCTTTTCATCTGTAGTCCCTGGTGGGCAGATCATTATGATTGGTGGCCTATAATACAATACAGCACAACAAAATACATATTCTAAACGTAACAGTTCTATATCCATCTATAAATGCAAGAAATGTGTGTGTGTGTGTGTGTGTGTGTGTGTGTGTGTGTGTGTGTGTGTGTGTGTGTGTGTGTGTGTGTGTGTGTGTGTGTGTGTGTGTGTGTGTGTGTGTGTGTGTGTGTGTGTGTGTGTGTGCGAGCGCGCGCGCGCGTGCTTGCGTCTGTGCGTGCGTGCGTGTGTGTCAGTCTGTCTCGCTTACTGCGTTACTCAATTGAGAGTTGACAGGTGAAGACAGACCCAGAAAAGAGTAGCAGAGTGGCTCAAACACTCATCTCTTAAACAGCTCCAGTGCTTACTTGGCTTCGCCAACTTTTACCGCTGGGGGGATTGCAGCCATATATTACTGCGCCTCTCACCCATGCAGCATACCTCATCTGTCTTCCCTCACACTTTCTCTGGGATAAAGATGTGCTTTACATCTGCAGCTATGCTCATCCAGCCTGACTCTTCTCACCAGTTCGGGGTGGAGGTTTGACACCTCTGATGCACAATTCAGTGCAGTTCTGTCTCCCAAAGTTCAGCCAAGGGTTAACCTAAAAACTGAATCCTTGTGCATTTTTCTCTCGTCATCTGCCAGCTGAAAGAAGCCATCCTCTGAGAATAATGCGAAAAGGCTTACAAAAGTATGCAACATCCAAATAATAAAACACCAGGTACCAGAAGAACACATGAAATAATAGTTGCGACCAGTTTACCATGAAAACCGTCACATCTTGTCCGTAACGCCTCAATGTCTATAGCTGACCTATGACATCACATTGTTGTGACATCACATTGTGACATCACAGTCCGTTCTTTCTTGCCCATATATGGAGATCCCTGATGTCATCATTATTGAACCCATAGCTTGGAACATATTGTGTGAGTCTCATGTGGTCTATAACATACGACATCTATGACGTCAGTCATATCCATGACATCAGACGTCAGTCATATCCATACTTGGGAAAATATTTTGTCCACATTTTGTCCAACTTAAACAACCAACTGCAACTCGAATAACACTTGCAAATGAATACCGTCCTGTGCGAATTCCGTTGTATGCGACCTCGCCCTTTATGCGTCTTACTGGTAAATAATAAATAATATTGTATTACCGCTGAAAAGGACTTAAATAAATGTTCATTGTTCTGGTAATCCTCTATAAAGAAACCTAACCTCACATGAGCTGTCATGTATCCTGCATTAGGGATTCTTCCGAACAGTTGTTGCAATCACTGGTAACAACATGACATCAAGGGAAAGTTTGAGCATACAGATAGTCAGCAGTGTGTGTGTGTGTGTGTGTGTGTGTGTGTGTGCGTGCATGCGTGCGTGCGTGCGTGCGTGCGTGCGTGCGTGCGTGCGTGCGTGCGTGCGTGCGTGCGTTAACAAAAAAAGTGGAGGGGACCTTTAAGTGCTGACTCATTCACTCACAGTTCACAACCAGGCATACTAAAATGCACGTATCCAACTGGAGTTGAAACAAGTGTGGAAATATCAAATAATTCCAAAGAAAATCTAATGAGGAATATCAAATCACACTAGTACAACTATTTCAAACAATACATTCACACATCAGACACCAATATGGGTGCATGTTGATGTACCCATGTGCACACACACTACACACACACACACACGCACACACACGCACGCACACACGCACGCAAGCACGCATGGAGCAACAAATCCCATCAGCTCAGAATATCCCCTCTAATTCAAGACCACACCCTGTTAAGAAGTGAGATGCACCCAAGCCAAACATTAGCTACTTGACACTGAGCATGTTTACATCCACACCAAGACCTGATTGACACAGGACCCTGACCATAGCACCAGTAGTTCAGTTTCCTTAGTAACTCAGTTACCAAGGAAAACTTTTGTCATGAGGAAATCTGTGTGTGTACTCTGTCCGCAATGACTCAATACACTGTATCATCGTCGAATCATCAAGTACTGTAACATGAAATCACAAGGCCATGATATCACAAGGCCAACACTTGCTCGCTTGCTCACACGCACACAAACCATTTTGAATAAACAACAGGGCCTTTTTTATTAATCTCTGACCCAACAAATACATTCAAATAACCTATTTTATTTGAGGCGATAATGTTATTTAAATGTATTTCTTTCAGCTAAGTTGTCAGTCTATTTTTCTATTAATTGGGACAACCTGCAGGAAAGTGTTGGGGGGACAGTCAGGCTGTCTGAAAACTGACAGTGAGACGGTGAACTGGAAACACAGGAGGAAGTCTTCCACATGGACTCAAGCAGGGAAGCAAAGAGTCACGTGTGTGATTAATTAATGTTAGTACCACAATGGAAGCAAGTCCCCAAGACGTTATGTTATCCTTTTAGCCTTAATGTCTGACTGTAATCTATCTAGTACCTCCGCTGTTTACATATCTGACTAATAAAGTATTAAATGAATGAATGAATGAATCAATCAATCAATCAATCAATCAATCAATCAATCAATCAATCAATCAATCAATAAAAATGGTGCTTTCACATTGACTAGGTTTGGGGACTGCCCATAATTCCGAAGGTTCATTAGTCCGAAGGTTCATTAGTCCGAATTTAGTTAGGGTTACTGAGGTCAAGGTTAGGGTTAGGGTTAGAGTTAAGCATAGTATTCTTAACAAATTCGGACTAATGAACCTTCGGACCAATGCCATGGCACCGACTAGGTTTATCACAGTAACACATGACTGCAAGACTAACCGTTTGTAAGCAGGCAGAAAGTAAAAACTTTAGCTAATCACTACTCACTGACCAAGCCCCCAGCAGCAGGATTGCTACTGCATACAGTTTAAATTACATTGAGTTACTGATGCTATCTTTTGTATGAAGTCATAGATTGACTGTATAAGATTAAGTCATAGATTGTCATCAGGACTGAAACTGTGGAATAGTGTTTCAGTGTTTCTATGACATACGATTCAACTTTTTGCATTTAAGGGGCCCCTATGGACGGTTGCTGCGTTCATGATATATATTTTTTTGTGGTGAGAAATAAGCCTCTCTTCTTGGGGCGCCCGCTGGCCTAGTGATCAAGGCGCATACCACATACTAGGCTATGATGCCTGCTGGCGTCGCAGGTTCGATTCCCGATCCGGACGACCTTTGCTGCATGTCATTCCCCATCTCTCTCCCCATTTCCTGTCAGTCTACTATCCTATCAAATAAAGGAATAAAAATCCCCCCCAAAAAAACAAATCTTTAGAAATAAGCCTCTCCAGCAACACATTTCGGAACACAGGCCAACAGTATGGAATATCATGAAGCTGTTTGACACTCATTGTCACATGACTCCCAAATCATGTGTTCCTAATTTTAAGATTGGTAAATAGAAATCTTGTTTCTGCCAGAAACAGTAAAAAAAGTTTGCTTTTCTGGTGCCCCTAAGGCCTAAACTAAGGTCTAAGTGAAATGGCTTTTGACTCTGCGTTGTGGAGGAGCCCCTCAATATGTGATTCAAATTTGGGGTAGATCGAAGTCATGATTTGATTTTTGGCATTCTTTTGTAAAATAGGCCTTTCCCACAAAAGCCAATTATAGCCAGTCAGTATGGAATATTACAAAATGTATATATTATACATGTTCATCACATGACTCCAGAGACAGTGGGAAAAAAGTCAAATGCTAAATGGTGGAAACTCTATAGTTAATTGAGAATAGGCTTGGCCTAGGACAGTTGCATCACTTGATCCATGCAAGGAATCCAGTGTAAAATAAACTTTGATTGTATGACCTTCAATAGTTGTAGGCAAAGTGGGCCGGTATAGCGCAGAAAGCTCGCCCTCGTGGGGCGGTTCTTGTATGCTTGTATTTGTTTTACTGAGGATAAGATTAGAAATAACTTTAGGGTTAGGCTAGGGTGACCAGACGTCCCGTTTTACCCGGGACAGTCCCGTTTTCAAGCTGCGTGTCCCAGTGTCCCGACAAATATCTCTAAAACACTATTATGTCCCGGTTTTCAACATTCACTGCAAAATTGTCCCAGTTTTCGGCAGAATTAAAATAATAGTAGCTGTTTTCAGTGGTTGCATAGACATTTATCATGTTCTTTTCATGAAAACATGCTCACCTAACCAATCAGAAAAAAGGAACAAATTCATTGCGTGTCTGAATTCAACGCTGAGGCTGTTTGTCAATCACTCACTGCCTGTTTAAAACCATGCGGTGCGTGTGTGCGCGTGCACGAACGTTAGAGAATGGGCAAGCGCGTGCGCGGTAACGTGCGCATTGCTTTTAGGGTCCCAGTTTTAGGCAACAGTGTTTTGTGTCCCGGTTTGAGTGGCTGAAAATATGGTCACCCTAGGTTAGGCATAGTTTTACTGGTGTTACGTTTAGGAATAGTTTTTGGCACTGTTTTACTGAGGTTACGGTTAGGAATAAGGTTAGGTTTAACCGTTTAGGCATCAGGCATGGTTTACTGAGGTTACGTTTAGGAATCAGAGGTTCTACCATTCCAACGCATTAACTCCAGAGGCGACTGTGTTTTGAGGCGAGCGCTCAGGTATTCTCCCTTGGCCTACTGGCACTGGCAGGGCAGGATTACTACTCAGGTTACACCGATCAGTCCAGCGGTTTACAAGATTAGCTCCTCACAGACAAGACAAACAAATAGACAGACAGATGGGCAAAAGCATAATCTCTAGATAATGAACATCTAAACATATTGTGTCACATGCTGATTCTATGGTTCATATGGAGTGACAGCAGGATTAACATGAAATCCTCCTTTACTAAAGTCATAACTGCCATAACATATGGATTGGAGTATTAGGTTATATTAACCTAAATGTGTTGTGTCATGACAGCCTGTAGCCTAGGCTATACATAACAGCCTTATCATTCAGATGCGCTTTTCTCCCTTAGGCGTCTTACTGCTATACAAATAAGCTTACCATATGAAAGACATCTCTCTACTGTAGTATTGTCTATATTAGGCTATTATTATTATTATTATTATAAACCTATTATTGTAACAACCTCAGTGGCTGGCATGATCAAAACATGGTGGCGGGCTATTTGAAACGGCTGCTACTCGAAACCTGTAGGCTAATAGACTTACTTAGCCCATTCTTACCTCCCCTTTTCCACTGTAAATAGCCTATATATTTTTTTTCTCTTTTTCTTCTTCTTTATAACTGCTTCTTTTTTCTTTTTGTTAAGGATGATATCTAGTATATGCATACTAGTAGTACTGTGTTCTATCCGTCTGTCTTTCAATGTTATATGAGATACATAAAGGCTTCCTGTGAATAAAGCCGCAAAGCTTACTAGGTAGGATCTCCTTTTAGTTGACCGTGTACCAGTGAACTGTACTGTCATGAAACCAACTGCACCTTTTCACCTTCTAATAAAATCGTCAATGAATCAAATTAATCAATCAACCAATCAATCAATCAGTCTCATCCGACTTCGCCACTTTTCAACCTATCTTCATAGGCTAATTGGTCCTCACTATATGCTATATAGCCTATATACCATCATTACAGGCTAAATAACAACGTCATTAAAAAAAAAAAAAAAACGTAAGGCACGTAGGCCACCAAAAACGTGCCGTACGTGTTTGGGGGTTTGTTGAAGGCTCTTGCAGTGTGGTGCACCGTGCACGGCTGCACGCATGCAGTGCAGTCAGAGGTGAATGCACTTGCAGAGAGAGACTGAGAAGGATTTGGGCTTGATTATGTAATCTCTGTGGGGAAGTCCGCACACCCCGCCCACACACACACACACACACACACACACACACACACACACACACACACACACACACACACACACACACACACACACACACACACACACACACACACACAACACACACACACACACACACACACACACACACACACCGCAATAGTCTGCAGAGTCAAGCGTCTCTTTGTTATGATAATACGAGTGTGCACAGCGTTAAAAATCTGTAACTTCATTAAATGCAGCGCGCGTGTGCGTCGTAGGTTACTCATTTAGACCATGGCTGCTCATGCATAAACAACGATGCAGAGGCGTGCGCGCACGCACACAGACCATGGGGAGTTTTTTTGTACTTCCTCGCGTCACATCTTTAGAACCTTTGACCCACTTCTGTGATTTCCATGTTGTGACATCTAATCTAGACAGACCTAGTGACATCGAGACCTACTGCAGCTGCACACGCACATACAGTAGAGCTGCCTGCTACCTTTAAACGCATTTAAACATTTTAGTTTGTATTTCTATACCATTTAAATCGTATTGAGAAAAACAAAGAAATGCTTCTATTTGATAGTAGCCTAGTATAAAACCCAGCGTGTCACAGTCACTTCTGCTGTGATATTTATAGGACAAGTTGGCAACATATAACAGTGATATGTTGATCGTCGTGGGCCCATTCTATTCTTTCATTCTTTGCACAAACTCTGTAAACAAGTGAGATTCTGTGGGGTGTGTGCCTCGAAACGCTGCTCTGGACCAATCAGCGCTCACCTCCAGCCCACGTGGTTACCTTGTTTACTACGAGGCTGCAAACCGCTGACCGGGCGGGCAGGAAAACCTGGCTGGTAGCAGCCGGATCGGATCACTTCATTTCTTCTCCAAAACGAAAAGAACATTATGTTGGAGGTTAAAATCTTGTAGAACCGCGTTGCAGCCACGGGTTCATCATCGGCATTTGGTAAAACTGCAAACCGATGCGTGCTTTCGCTTTGCCTCGTTGGTTTGTTTTGGTTTTGGACCGCGTTTTGGGGCAGCTGTTTAAGTAGCCCTGAAACATGAGGGTCGTATCTCACGAGTCACGACCGTCATGGATGAGGTTCAACCTGGCGTTAAGCGGTGCAGCCGATTTGCAACGTACGTCTACACAAACGTCCAGACTTGAAAAATAAATTGCTTGCTGAAGGTTCAAGGATGTCCCAATATGTTACACTCAAGTAGAATTACCCGTGTCTTCTGTATTGTTTAATAAGAAGCATTTTAATCCAATCAACGGCAATTTCTAAGATTTTTCTGTACGCGACCCCATCGGTTGGGAGGTGTACTGCACTCTGATACATTAAAACATTTTTAGAAAATAGCCGCCGATCGGATTAAAATGCTTCTTATTAAACAATTCAGAATGTACGGGTAATTCTGCTTAAGCGTACCATGTTATGACACCTGTGAGCCTTCACCAGTTCCTTTATATTTGAACGTTGGTGTACGACATACGTGGCAAATTGGCTAAACTGCTTCACACCAGGTTGAGGTCGATCCATGACGCTCAGGGCTACTCCCTCTCTCCCCCATTCCACTTTTTGTCCGGTCCGCGATTTCGTCGCCTCTCTCTCCCACTGGCTCAGCCATAGAAGAGGTTCAAGTCCCAGCCGGTCACAGCAAGCCTGATGGTCTGGAAGGGGGTGTGACTGACTGTGTAGTCTGTGTACAGGGCTAACACACACAGCACAGCAGCAGGCTGAGCCCATTGAAACTTTGCCTTGTTTTCCTGACACAAACCTTGTTGTTTTTGCAAGTTAAACCCCCCTTTTGACGGCACCTTCTGCGGATAATATTCCACGTTGACCAAACGACACAGACGCTACAAGTCTCCAATGACATCACTGCGTTCCATTCAGGTATTATTAATATTTTAAATAATAAAACAAAAACAATAGAAAACTAAATATACAGTCATGTTTTGCTTGCATTTTGTTATATGCTTTTTGTGGGGGTCCGTCTGGATAGTTTCCGTTTGCAATGAAAACATTTCCACGATTAAAACGTCGCATAGACTAGGGAGGCCAACTGCTAATTAACGGCAACGGCTCCAGTCTCTGCGTTAACTATGTATTTGAGTCAAACAGTCGCCTCTCTTTACACAGTTCACATAAAAGTTGTGTGTGTGCTGTGTCTGCTGCTCTGGGCTGTTGTGTGTAGTAGCTCTGCAGCAATGGCAGGCGGCACGGCGAAGTGTGGACACCTTGGGAACAACTGTTGGTAAACTTTGTAGGCAATAATAATAAGATAATGTTAATGCAGCATGTTGTGGATATATTGTGGTCTACAGTTCTTTAATTTCTCACAACGCACGCTTTAAGCATTTGCCTTGCATTTTGATTTGCTGGAATTGCTGCTGTACAATCGTTTGCTGCGGAGCCGTTATAGAACGTGTTGTGTGTGTGTGTGTGTGTGTGTGTGTGTGTGTGTGTGTGTGTGTGTGTTGAGACTAGTCTAGTGAACAACACAATGGACACAGTACAGTACAGTGGCCTGTTGCAGTACCTCCACCGTGCTCTGGGGGGCGGGCCACTCACTGGGCACTGCGCTGCTCCTGAAGTTGTTTATGTCAGAGACGAGCCTCCTAATGAAGCCATGATGTCATTATGATTGATGTGCTTTGCACCCAACCCCTTGTCCAGTGTTTTGCTCTTTTCAGTTTATACTGACCGATGTTGAAGATATTTGTATTCTTTATAATATTTGTATTATTATTATTTTTTACAAATGATCAAACAATAGGATTTTTATTTAATTGGCTAATAATAATGATAATAAAATGGTAATAATAAAGGCACTCAGCAGCATGCTTCTTTGTGGATAATTTAGAGAAGATAGTCAGTTCTTGCATGATTTGGATGATGATGATGATCCACAATCATCTACAGCAGTGGTTCTCAACCTTTTCAGTCTGTGACCCCCAAAATAATCATATTTTAACTGGGGAGTGGGGACCCCCCCCCCCCCCTGACGAGCACTAAGAGTTGGGGCATTACATTACATTGTATAACACGGTTCTATTGTGAAAATAGCAGATCTACATGATCACAACGCCTTGCAACGCGAGACGTTGTGAGCATATCGATCATCTATTTTCAAAATTTCTGCCTCTATATTTGACAATTTGACCATTATTTAATTTGTCATTTTAGAGGTATTAAAAGTCCTTAAATTGTCACTTTAGAAATGTGCATATACACTCTATACACTTACATTTTATGTTGGTTTGTTTACTGTTGAGTGAGAGAGAAAACAATGTTACACATTAAGTTAATCATTTGGGCCCCCCCCCCCCCCAAATAATTTGGGGACCCCCCCACAGGTTGAGAACCACTGATCTACAGCATGCTTCACTTAAAGGAGTAGTTCATCCCCATTTTGATTACAATACATTTACCCCCATTAATTCCGGAATTTGGGTCCCCATCCGGAATCAATGGGTGTAAATTTACTATAATCATTTATTTTTGTTTTAGGAATGTGACAAATACAAAAAATATATATTATTGAACTAAAGTCTCCATGGCATGAGTAATCAATAGAAAAAAAGTCATTTGTTTAATTAGTTTAAAACTTCCTATGTTATTACTTATTTATCATTATGTCTGAGCTTTCCACCCTCCAAATAGACACGACAGGTAGTGTTGTTGAGATGTGCGGGCAGGTCAGATTGGGACAGATTACTGTTCAATCATGCCACACTTATTGTTCTTGAGTGAAGACTATGGAGGATGGCTGGATGCGAAAGACTAGTAGTCATTATTATGAAAATCTAATTGTTTATGTGACTATTGTCTCGCCTTAAGAAATATACTGTATTTCCACTGGTTTTTACCACATCCTGATAGTAAATGCAATACTGCCACCAGAAGGTGGTGGTAATGCACCTAAAAAAAAGCTGTTGTTTGCCAACCCAACCACAATAAAGAGAGAGCAACTTTGTGGACTTCCAGTCATGCTTTCAGTAGATGGACTTGGAAATAAAAATAAAAGTCAAGTATCTGTTTATTTCTGCAGAGGATTTTTTGCTATCCATTCACATCCCTAGAAGGCACAGTCAGTAACAAGCTGAGAATTGAGGCGTTGGCACCAGAAGATAATATCTTACTGTGTGTGTCTGTCTGAATGTTCAAAAGTTTGAATGTTTTACATGGCTGATTTAACCAAAGTGTTTCTCACAGTAATAGCTTGGTGACTCTGTAAGGCAAATCTGTGTCACTTTAAATTTGAACCACTTTAACCATTATTTTATGACAAAATGGCAGATCTACAAGCTCACAGCGCTGTGTGCTTGTCAAGATATATATATAAAAAAAATGGTTTGAATACTATTAAGCCTGTTTCCCAAACAGTGGGTCGGGACCCATTTGTGGGTTACGGACCAATTTTTTTATGGGTCACGACTCCCACTTTCTTTTCCTATATTGGAAAAGAAAATATGCAGTGGTAGACATTAAGGGAAATTTGACACTGGTCCCCTGGGCTGTGCCTTTTCAAGATCACTGGCCCTACCATTGGAGCTACTGACCCAGGAACATTATTTTTAAATTCGACAATAACAGTCAAGAATTGACTCTCATATTGATGGGCTCATAGAATGCTATGTTGTAATTAACCAGACAATTTCACAAAATAATTACAAAACACCAATACGACAGGAAAATATAATTTTTATGGCATTCATTTTACTGGCCCAAGTGGGCAAGTGGAAGGTCTGTTCTACTGGCTCGGAGGGTCTAAACTCTAAATAGTATTTCCGGGCATACCCCTGATGTGTGTGTGTGTGTGTGTGTGTGTGTGTGTAGATCTGCTATTTTCACTCGTTTTGGACCGTCCTGGGCCAAACGTTTAATCTCTCTTTCAGGTCTCATCTGAAAAGTTTGGGAACCACTCACTGCTCTAAGGTGCCTCCATACGAGCACAATTGGCTGTGGGTGGAAATCCGTGCGGGAGTTTAATCTTTGTCGCTGCACCAGCGACTCCTACAGGCTGGGGCGGCACCTGTCTGCAGAGGGTGTTGAGTGGTAGCC
Source organism: Nannobrachium achirus (assembly GCF_963921795.1). Lineage (NCBI taxonomy): Eukaryota > Metazoa > Chordata > Actinopteri > Myctophiformes > Myctophidae > Nannobrachium > Nannobrachium achirus. The sequence goes on from NC_137816.1 coordinate 55,264,958, forward strand.
TAAAGGCTCATTCATAGTCCAGGGTGTGGAGTGAGCAGCTATCACAGCGGTGTAGTTTTCTTAAGTCAGAAAACGACAGCATTTCCCCTTCACTAGCCGACACACACAAACCCCAACACATCTCCTCTGCTTTTACTTTCCGACATCACCTAAAGGTGATAGCTCATCAAAAAGTGAAGCGCCATCACTTCACCTGGAGTATGCATGAGCCTTTAGGAGTAGGGTGGAGGAGGTGCTACTGGCTCCTCACTGGCAGGTGAGCCAGTAAGGGCAGCAGTGAGTCTACAAGTCTACACACTAGAAATGTTAGTACAATTTGGGAAATGGCGTAAACTAAATTTGCAGTAAAAGGGAAAACAATTATTCACATCTCAAAAAGTAAGGTCAAGCCAGGCTATGCCACTGGTCGCGATATTCCTTTTCCTAGGTAAACAACTGAAGACGTATGAATAATTCATGAGCTACGTCCTGTTTTGGGGTGTAATCGCATCTTGTTCTAGGCAAGGCAGAGCCTCAAATAACATCCAGAAAATGGATTCGAAAGAGTGACTCTGTCTGTATAGATGCTGAGTTTGCATTTCCAAGATCCTGGGTTTGAATTGAATCCCAGTGTGTATATAATCTTTTTTACCCCAATGAATGTGACGGCAAATGTTAGGTTGGTGTAAAGTTGGATTTAGGCATAGTTTTTTGTGAGGTGAGATTTAGGCAAAAAAAAAAAAAAATACCCTCAAGATGAACGCCTTGCCTCACCTGTCCTTAAATTTGTCCTGTGGGTGCTGAGGCACTGGGGCACACCATGGGCAGCATTTTCTCAAAATTAAAGTAAACGGGCATTGCAAACAAATGTTTATTCTGCAGGTTGGTGACTAGTGAATCATCATTTGTGGACTAGGCACCATTAGATTTTTTTATTTATTGAATTAATTAGGCCCACTTTATATTTTATTAACATGTGAAACTGTTTTATCCCTAAATCCACATTAGAACTGTACTACCGTGAACGAAAAAACATGAGGCCAATGTTTTTGCAATCACAGGGAAAGCCTGCTGCTGCTGTGATCAGTTACCAGTGGCCAGTGAGTCAGCGCTTACCGTAACACTGGAGAAAGGGGGGAGGCAGGGGGGGTAACTTTATGCCCACCACCAGATCTGTTGCAGGAAATGTTAGTTTTGTTGTTTGGACTCCTCTTTTCCTTATTTTTCCATTGCTTGTGTTCTTACAACCTCATCCTTTCCTTCTAATATATCTCACTCCCTATATCTCTCGTTCTCTCTCTCTGCCTTAATCTCTTCATCTCTCTTTATCTCCCCCTGTGTCTCTCCCTCCCTCTTACCTCATTCTGTGTGTGAGCTCTTAATGGGTAATAGGATATGGCCACTCAGTGGACCAAACCGGGCCCCCCAGGGGCCTAACTGTAAATTACAGCACTTGGCTTTCTCTAGAATCAGTGAGTCAAGCTGCCTTGCTTTGTGTTGTTCCAACATAGACCTGCATACACCTGTCACTGGAACTGGAACAGACTCCCACTGAGTCCACTCCATATTATAACAATTGGCCTATTCCCCTTTTTCCATTTTCCTTTTTACTGCTTATGTTTACTACCTGTGTCATATCTGCTTTTGTGGGATATCTAATGTGCAAACGTACGTGGCCAATAACCTAGAATTTACAGAAACTACTAAGACAGTGTAGGAGGACAGACTGTAGGAAAGCTGAGAGGTAGACATTGTAGGAGAGAGACATTAGGAAAGCTAGAAGAGAGACAGTGTAGGAGAGACAGACGGTAAGAAAGCTGAGAGGGAGACAGACTGTGACAGTGCTGAGAGACAGTAGGACAGCTGAGGCGGAGACAGTGTAGGAGCAGGGGTGTAGTGGTTGCCTGACTGCGAGCGCCAGACATCTCACACTACGTTCACTACGTTTCACTCCGGGAGAGTCTGAGATTACTAGGGCAGATTCTACTTCGGCGTGGGCGGGCTAAAGCCTATTGACGTCACACACACACACACACACATACACACACACACATACACACGCGACGGCGACGTGGCGTGGCATTGCAAAAATACGTTATTTCTCATAACATATTATATGTCTGCATGTTTATGTTAGTGCAAAATGGTATTAAAACGTGAGGAAACGGCACTATTTCATAGTTTATTAAAATAATACGAGTCGAGTCTGACTCCGCCATGACAGTTTTCACAGACCAATCAGAGTCCACTAGACTCTCACGTGGGCAGAGGACACCAATCAGAGTCCACGAGCGAGTCTCACGTGAGCTCAAGAGCTCTGTTTGGAGGGGGCTGGGACCGGAGCATAGAGTTCACGTGCCCCAAGCATACAACCCTGATTGGCCCATTCAATGCGCCCGCTCTTCAGGCGCGCTCGAAATAGAATAAAATATGTGCAGCTTCAGTCCACACTACAAACCACCCACCAACAGGGGGGGGTGATGTGCGGACTGAAGTGTCAGGCTAGTGTAGTGGAGCCATGGAGCGGCACTCCACAGCTGTTTGAGATGCCCTACTATACTATACTAGGAACGTTTGAGAGGGAGACTGTGCAGGAGAGAAGGACTGTAGGAAATCTGAGAGGGAGACGGTGTAGGAGAGACAGACAAGAATGAAGTTTGGGGGGAGACAGACAGTAGGAAAGGTGAGAGGGAGACACAAAAGTCTTAAAGGAGTAGCTCTATTGATTACGCACACCATGGAGACTTGAGTTCAATAATTAGGCTTTTGTCACATTCTTCAGTTTCTTTCTTCTCCAAAATGTCCATTTGTCTTTAAATATTTGTAAAACATTTTCCACGTTTATGTTAAAAATAAATCGTGATTCTGTCCATTTTGATACATAATTACTGTGCAATTGATAGTATTGACATTGATTCTCAGTTAATATGTTTATAGGTAGGGCCTCTCTGTGGTGAGTTTGCATGTTCTCCCCGTGTCTCCTTGGGCATAGGCCCTCACACAAAAACATGCAGTAGTCCTGGTTTCTATACTACCTCCCCCTAGCCAGCCGGGTGCTCCCCAATGTCCCCTGGCGTGGCAGGGGGAGAGCGGAAACCAGGACTACAAGTTAGGTAGTCACCGGGTGAGAAAAATGGGTTACAAAAAACGGGGAATAAAAAATATTAAAAAAAATAAAAAATAAGGTATGTTTAGAAATGGCAGTGGTATGGCCACCCTACTCACTGAGTCTGAGTTTATACATATTATATATGTATGAAGACCCCTGGTCTACATTTATGTCATTCTGTGTCCTGTTGCACAATAAATTAGTATAGGCTACCCATGCCATGCATTGCCTAACCCTAATAGATTGGCTACATAGTCTTTCTCATTTTACAGTGTAAATTAGAACACTTGTTCCCACTCTTTTAATTAAGTAGGGGCCCCGCCTCCCACCCTCTCTGGTTCTATGAGTGGGGAATTTAAGGGACCCCTTTTTACTACGGCAACGTGAGGCGGGACTATGGCTGCTATGACGCAATCGCAGTTGCGGTCCAAATTGTTAAGCAAAGAGCCGTCGGCGACGGGGTCCCACCTCTTTCACTGAATGCTTTGATTACCATGGCGATGCATCAACGCAGCAGGCGTAGTAGGCGCAACGTGGAAAGGGACCTACTGGCGTAGTACAGACGGCTGCTACGGCGGCAGGTTGATCTATCGAGCGCTGATCATTTCTGGTTGTCGTTGTCATCTGCCGTCGCCGTACTAAGCTTAAATAGCCTATTGTCTTGAGTGGGCTACACAAGTTCTATAAAACATTTTAATGGCATGTTCATCCTTCTCTCTGTCTCTATCTCTTCCAGTTGTGGTACATTTTGACTCATTCCGGATCCTGTGGGCCAAAAGCATCCAGTACTTCAGACAGACAGAAGAGGGATCCAGGAAGAGAAGGACACACAGAGACCTAACAGGACAGACAGAAGGGCAGGCATAAAGGAGAACATAAAAAAAGGAAAACAGACCTTGACCACTGACAGAGAGACCTTGAGCATTGACGGAGAGACAAACAGAGCAACACACAAATTGACAAAGAGACAAATCCTAGCACACAAAGTGAGAGCGACAGACCAGCCATGATACCCAAGGCACGGCTGGGGAAGCGTTCAACGCTGGGAGCACTGGTTTGCTCCTCCTGCCCCGCCACCATGGACGCACCCCTGGATCCTGAGACCCTCGGAGACCAGGAGGGTGGCCTGGCTGCAGGACCAGGACCGCAGACCCACCACCACCACGGCAGAGTCAAACTTCATCCTGGACAGAAGGTGAGACGAGGGGAGGGGATGAGGGGAAAGGAATGTGTGGCTGCTGTGTTTTTGAGCGGTGCTCCTGGAAGGAGCCAAGCTCCAACATCTGGCATTGTCCGGCACGTGAAGTGTGACCTATATCTTGGTACAAAGCACTCAAAGGTTTATGAAATTAACTCATAAATAGCACCACTCACTTCACACTAGGTGTGATTTTTATTAATCCATTTTTTAATTTTGTATCATAGGAGGGTCTTCTTGGAAGATTTATTCGACTAGAAGAGATAAACTCATTTTACAAACTTTTATGCTCTGTCAAAAAGTGTAACATTTAGACAACATTTACAGAACTTATGATGCTGCACTAATTTTCTTATTTTGAAAGACACCTGTTTCATTGTGTTTATCTGCATGGTGGTGACACATCTGCAAGCTCACAACACATTGTGAGCTTTTTCTTTTTTTCTTTTCTTTTTTTTCCTTGGTGGGCGATGTGACACCATTGTACAAAAACTTTCCAAAGTGAGAGGTAGAACAAACAAAAAAAGGTTAATGCTGCCCCTTTTTATCCATCTTCCACTGCAGTGTTTCAGTTCAGAATTCAGATGTTATGATATTTGGCTCAGAGATTTTGTGTGTCCATCAAGGCCATTATGTTGTTTCAGCATTAAATAGAACTACACCAAAAACTAAATATGCCATCAAAGCCAAGAATGTTTACAAGCGACCATCTCTGGTATTATATGTTTTTGTTTGAGCTCTTGGAAATAATTACGCAGTTGGCTGTTAACCCATGTAGACCTGAGGCGATTCTAAAAAGGCCTTCTAAATTTTAAATGAGAATCAATTATTTTGTTTGATCAAATCGTGGCCCCAAGAATAATAAGCTTCACCGCGACGTGGTCTCTGTTCCTCCAGGTGTATTTGCAGTGTGGGGGTCGTGAGTGCACAGGGCTGGTGGAGCAGCACAACCACATGGACAACCAGGTGACCGTCTTCCTGCACGCGCTGGGACGCCACGTCCTGAGGAAGACGGAGGACGTGTGGACCGTCCCTTCCGCCGCGCCGCTGTCTCCTTCCTCCCCCACCTGCTCCTCAGTCATACACGCTCACGGAAAGAGCCACAGCATCTCCTCCTGCATCGATGTGCCTGGGAGGTAAGAGGAGCGAGGGTCATAAGGGCTGGAGGAGGTGACATGCGTGTGTGTGTGTATGTGTGTGTGTTGTGTATGCTATATCGGTGGTTACCAAACTTTTTAGCTCCAGACCCAAAAGAGAAATTAGACATTTGCCCAGGACCCAAACTAGTGAAAACAGCCGCGTTTTGAGCTTGTGGATCGGCTATTTTCACTACTTCTTAAACACACATTCCATGCCATTGAGGAGTATGTTCGGTTATTCATTCATTGGTGGTTCTGTGCAAATTGTTTGTGGTATGTTTTATGAAAATGTTTTTGAAATAATAAAATTAATAATTAAAAACGTAGGAAATAAAATAATTTAGGGACCCATACAAATGGGTCTCGATTCAGTGCTTGGGAACCAGTGTGCTATATAATACAAATTTCTCTCTCTCTTTCTACATACCTAATTGTTTAAAGTCTACTTTGCCTCTCCTCTCCCCCTCCCCTCCCCTAGTCAGAGGAGTCCAGAGGCAGTGGAAATGGATGAGATGATGGCTGCCCTGGTCCTCACTAGTCTGTCCTGCAGCCCCCTGCTCCACAGTCCCCCCCACAGAGACGCCCCTGCAGGTGAGGCACAGGCACACACATACAGTAGGAGGAGTGGTAGAGACAGTAGCAGTGGCAGCAGTAATGCAAGCTTTTGCGTGAGGAATAATTATACACATATCAGTGTGGCTTTAGCAGCAGCAGTCCTTTGTAAGTAATCACTTGTAATAAATGCTGTAGTAGTATTAATTAACAGTGAAAGAAACACTGTGCCAATGGAATAGTTGCAGCATTAGCAGGGGTAACTAGAACTGCACTCTGTCGAGGTGCCAACTTGCATCTTGTGCACAAGTAGGCCATGTATGGCTGGCCTACTTGTGCACAAGCAGAGCGCGCCATGAGGTGCGCTCACCACTGGCATCACCAGGAATGCTGTTCCCTCATTGGCTGTTAATGATGACGTTTCTAGAAATGCTGGTCCCTGATTAATAATAATTAAAAAACGTTTTGGGGCTTAAACAAAGAAGGACATACTGTACATACGCAGCCGAACGCAGTACTTGCTCGCTCTGCTGGCGCAAATAGTAATAGCAGTAGCGTTAGTAAAAGAGCAAGTATCATTGTGATTAAGTGGCAAATAAATTCTTCTTCATTCTCTTGAAACATTCTCCACTGATAATAAATGAATAATTGCTGTGTTTGTGTTTGTTTTTGTGTGCGCGTGTGCTAGCGCCAGGTATGGAGTGTGCAGGAGGTGAGCTCTCAGACAGCGGGAGCAGCGGCTACTGGAGTGTCGGTGCTGGCAACGGAAGCCCGGTCCCGTCTCCGCCAATCACAGAGCCCGATGGCAGCGTGGCCACGCCCTCTGACGAGGGATTGGACATGGAGTTGGAGCAGGTGCTGTTTGACGAGCCAGCGCCACGGAAACGCAGAGTGAGTCTAGTGTGTGTGTGTGTGTGTGTGTGTGTGTAAATAACACTGCGTCACCATATTAATACTTTAAACCATTGATTCTCAACCAGTGGTCCGGGGACCACCAGCGGTCCTTGAGGCGGTTCCAGGTGGTCCTCTGCTAAATGATGGAGAGTTGGTAACCAAATGGACCCTTATAGATCTTTAACTCTTGAGAGTGTAGAATGTTACGCTCTCAAGAGTTACATTAAGTTATTGTTAAACATCTGCATTACTCTATTTACAAGAAGTCTACACAAGAGAGAAAATGTACGGTAGATGTTTTTATTTTATTTTGATCAACATTTATCCGTTCTCTCTCCTATGGTGCCAACATCAATACAGTTTGGAATCGTGGACCAAATGTTGTCCAACGATAATAAAAATAAATAAAAGTTTTGGGTCTTTGAGAGGCTAAATCTCATCAAATGGTAGTCCGTGGCTCAAATGCTGAATAAATAATGGCCCTTGATATGAAACAAATTGAAAATCACTGCTTAAACTGGTGAGTTTTTAAAGTAGTTTGCTTATTTTTTCCCTGTTGTTTGTTCCTGTCTCCCCATACCTTTTATTTTCTCTCTCCTGCTTTCTCTCTCACTCGCTGAATCTCTCCTTCCTTTATCTTTATCTTTCTCTGCCTCCCTCTCTTTCTTTCCCCATCAGAACTCGGTGAAGGTTGCCTACCGGTGTCTGTGGCCGAGCTGTGGGAAAGTCCTCACGTCAGTGGTGGGGATAAAGCGTCACATCCGCACGCTACATCTGGGGTGAGTTTTGCAGCAAGCTACCTTGTTGTATACAACAACAACGACAACAACTAGAACTGCACTCTGTTGAGGTGCCAACTTGCGCCTTACGTACAAGCAGGCCACACATGGCCAGCCTACTTGTGCGCAAGCAGAGCGCGCCACGAAGTGTGCGCTGCTGGCCTCATTGGGTGTTAATGAAGACATTACCAAGAACGCTATAATATATAAAACTCTGCTGACATCACCAGTGGCATCACCATGCTGGACCCTTATTGGCTGTTAATGATGAGACACTGACATACATAAATACATTCCCAGAATCCCAGCCGTTTCAGGGCTACGGTCTTCAAAAAAGGGAGACACCTACACACACACACACACGCACACACGCGCGCACACGCACACACGCGCACACGCACACACACACAAACGCACACACACACACACACACACACACACACACACACACACACACACACACACACACACACACACACACACACATACACATATACACACATTGGCTTGTCTCTCCTACACTGCCTCACTCGCAGCTTCCCTGCTGTCTGACTCTCCTAATTGTTCTCCCCCTCTCAACTTTCCTATTGTCTGTCTCTCCTACGCTGTCTCCCTCTCAGTTTTCTTACTGTCTCTCTACACTGTCTATTATAAGAACAAATGTGGAGGAGAGGAGACCACCCACTCGTGTTTTTCTTTTAAGAAATAAATTAACCAATGAACGTTTGTGGCGATCCGCCAAAATAATTCACATTATACTCATTGGCAGTTCCTGTTCACGTTCATTAAAGGGTGAAACTGCTAACCCTAACCGCTACACATTATCATCCCATCTCTCCTCCTCTCCCCCCATTCTCCCATCCACCCACCTCCCTCCCTCCCTCCCTCCCTCCCTCTCTCTCAGGCAAAATGGCGAACACGAACGTTGCTCCCGCAGTGAGGAGGACTTCTACTACACCGAGGTCCACCAGCGAGACCAGCAGGCTCCCACCCCGCCTCCCACACCCCTGCTGCCTGCCTTCAGCCCCCCCTGGCCAGGGAGCTCTGCCTGCCCTTCCAGCCCCCCTGCCCCTGCTGCTGCCTGTGCCTCCCTGGGGACCGCCGAGAGCTCCAGCATGGACGCCGTAGGAGGACCGGGCGAGTCCAACCTGCCCGTAGACGCAGGCTCCCCCCAGGCCAGCCTGCTGAGCCAGTCGGCCCCCCCCGGCAGCTTCTGGCAGGTTCAGTCTGAACACTCCTATCAGGTACAGCAGGACAGTACATTTGATTGTTATTACATCAAATACTAATAATAGAAAGGCACAGTGCTGGGAAATTGCAAGTGTCGATGCACTGACGCGAGTCGCGCGGAATCCACTGGGAACTGAATTCCGTCCTACCATTTATATTTTATATTGTGATGTCATGTGAAGCATGACAACAGTGACAACAGTGTGTGAAGAATTACCAAAAGCTTGACCTTTTTATGTTTGTGCAAAGGTTTACAAAAAGCAGGTTCACTTTGCTGGCAAAAGAATCTCGGCCCTAAAACAAAAGTGTGTTGCCTATACTGCCCTACAAAGCCAGAGTATAGTAACTACGAACAACAACAACAAAAAACGTCTGAAAAAAGAAAGTATGACATATAGAAATATATGTAATATTACACTGATTGTACATCTGTTCTTGATGTACTTGTTTATCCCCCAATATCATGAAGGCTAATCTGATCTTTGGGAAACACAAATAAGTGTGCCCAAAAACGTAGTCACTGCACTCTGGCTTTTGTTAGGCAGTATAGCAAGCACAGTTGGCACACTAATAACAATGATGTAGAAGAGAAAATTACCGTATGTCATTACATGGTATTTACTTGGTAAATAAAATATTAATTTGTATCTGTACGGCTCAATGGATGAAGGCATGTTTCAGTCCTCTCATAGTTTGTGTGGACTCCTTTTAGGCGGTGCCGGTGTCCCCGGTCTCTGTCTATGTGGCGTCTCCTGCCGTCTCCAGTGCCACGCCCTGTCATTGGACAACGCCCACCACCTCCCCCGGCTCTCACAGCAGACAGGTACGTCCCGCAATCCTCATCATCACGGAGCTATTCGCTACTCTGTCAGCAATGCCATCCTGCATCGGTTTTATTTTGGGAGTAAACTTCCACCTGGCACTGACAGAATGTGCCGTATATCCTCCCCTTCCACCCTCTGTTGTCACCCTTTCACACCCCCTCACAGCAATAACAGTAACATAAATAAAGCACTTGTCATGGAAATGTTAGAATTTTCTTAAGTGTTATTGTGCTGACTTATCCATTGCACAGTCAAATCTGGAGTCACCCAAGAGAGTAAAAATGGCCAGACCTTTCTCCTGCACTGGCACAGTGCTGAAACCAAGGACAGTGTAGACATTGGTCTGGCTACTGTAGGCTGTCCCATATTACATTTACAATGGTAGTCAAGTCAGACATTATTTGTCTGACAGTCGTACAGAGTCGCGCAATATGTCACGCAGCATGTCCTCAACAACAAATATTTATACATAAACATTCCTATTTTTCTTTTTTAATTTCCCATAAAAATGTTTATTAAAAAACGAATCCCAAAGTGGACAATTTTTTGTTGTATGAACTGAACTCTAGAACTCTTCCATAACCTGGTTGCTCCCTTTTTTTGTGTTTTGTTGAACATCACGGAGATCCCGTTTTATTCTATTTTGGCCATTCTCTGTGAGCCTACAACTACCATGATGCATTTTGCGAGCAAGTCTCTTGTTTAATGGAATGTTGACACTAAAGTAAATATATAGAGATATTGGTGAAAATCATGACGGTGTCCCTTTTAATGGACCTTTCAGACACAACCCTGAATTGAGTACAAAAGGACCCCAATGTAAACAGGTCATTGTGCTTTCTTGGGTTTAAATCCTATTGGTAGACCTTGTATCTGAACTGTACTGTCCTGTGCTTTTCCTATGGAAACTGCTAATAAAGTATTCAATCAATCAATCAATACAGTAAGAAGTACAGCAACCAAAAATGTCCAGACTCTGAAGCGTGGCCTACATCTGGCCTAGTTAAGGCCTCAAAGTTTTTTGTACACGCAGGGTCCCATTGGCCAAGCTTTGCAGGATGCGCTGCGATTGCCCAGCGGGACACTTAATGAAATTAACTCATAAATAGCACCACTCACTTAACACTAGGTGTGATTTTATTTTTCTCTCTACACCGAATCTCTTGCCAAAATTCTTTGTTGTTGAATGTTTGCCTATTATAACGTGCAGAATAGGGACGCTAGGGTTCATGTGGTTAACGAACGTTAATAGGACTGTAGAGCTAATTGAGGAGAGGAAGAAAAAACAATCCTAAAGCAAGCCACTGGAAATGATTGTTTTCAGAGTGGAGTGTACCTGCTGCCTTTTGTCATGTTGCGTCTGCAGCCCCTTAAACACTTAACTCTCCCCCCCCCCCCCCCCCCCCCCAGTGGAATATTTTGGACAACTTCACTTCAATCTCTTAATTACTCTTAAGATGCTGGAAGGTTTCCTTGCAGGGGAGCCCCCTCTTTAACGTCCATACTTCCTCATAACTCCACACTGCCGCCTTTGTGCTTCTAGGAGTTTGATTTTCCATGCTAAATTCACTGAGTAGCTGCGCGAGAAGCATGTCGAAATATCTCTCAACACTGGGGGAGAGAGAGAGAGAGAGAGGGAGAGAGGGAGAGAGGGAGAGAGAGAGAGAGAGAGAGAGAGAGAGAGAGAGAGAGAGAGAGAATATGCTGTTGTTTCACACAGACAGATTTACAGTGGTCCACCTCAGTGGGACGTCCTCCTGGGTGTTTACCAGGCAATCCCCCTGCTGACTCCATCACATTTTCCATCACTGGGCTGCCTTTGTCTCTCTCTGCCTCCTGTCCTTCTGCCCCCCACCTTCCCTCTCCCTCTCTCTCTCTCTCTCTCTCTCTCCCTGATAGAGCACTGCCACCCACAGGCATAAAGGTGTAACTGCAGAGTGTTTTGGCGTGAGGTAAACAACACGTGGACAAAGGCAGTGCAGCAGGAGGGGAGCAGGGGGAAGGAAGGAGGGGAGATGCTCACACACAAAGAACATTAACCGTTAAAGATGGCTTTAGTGCGATGCACGTACGCTGCCAAATTGTAACATTAATCAAGTAGATATCTGTTAAGAGTATTGGTTGTGGGAAGGGGGGGGGGGGGGGGGGATAATTAGGACACGGTGGAGAGAAAAAAACATTGGCATTTTGCAAGATGTACATTTTTTGCACACTTGGAGCAAATGGTGGAGAAAAAGAAAACATTGACTGTGTGTTGAAGCAGAGTAACAGTTACAGACTGCACTTGGCATTGGATGACGCGTTTCTGGTCCACGTTACACTGATAAGAACTAGATGCGTATGCAGGTCGGTACCAAAATTAGCCAATGAAACCAGCGCTCCCCAAAACAACAGGTTTGGGGATTGGACGGAATTGATTACATGATACAGTCACCTGTGCATTTAGTCTCAATGTTTGTAAACAAGAAACCCGTCTTTGGATGGGGCTGTGTCTTATGGTATTAGTTATTTTACAAGGACTGGATTATGCGTGTGTGTATAGATGCAAATATAGTCAGTCTCACAACCTCTTGTCATTGGAATTTGGCCTATAACCTAGACACCTAGACAATCTATGAAGTGTAATAATATGCAAGTTGATGCCAATTTCTCCAAAGCACTTGCTTATAAAAAAAAGTGTGTGTGCGCGCGTGCGTACGCAACGCTAACAACAATAATACGTTTAATTACATCCCTGGGTGAGCGGAGTAATAAAAGGTCAGAGAGGGGGTGACAGCTGATCGACCCCTATAGGGAGGGATTGTAGCTGTGATCCGTGCTAGGGATCAGGGACGTGCAGAGAATGTTAGAGAGGCAGGGCTGAAATTTCTAAAGGGGCCTTTTGGTGAAAATTTCGAAAATAGTCGACCTCACAATGCGTTGCGAGCTAGGAGGTCGGCTATTTAAGCATAATCAAGTCAATACTGGAGATGTGGCGTAACGGCATGGATTTCTACACAGAGAGGGCAATTCTTTCAACATAAAATGCTGCATTAAAGTTCAGGAGAGGTTGGACAAGGCAATTCTCTTGAACGCTGCCCTGAAAGGAGGGCATTTGCATTTCTTTCAACATAGTAAAAACTGCATTCATGGTCAGGACAGGGCACCTTTTACAGAGGTCAGGGGCTCAAGCCCCCTTTGATGTCTATATGTACGTGATATGGTGTGCTTTCATCCACAGTCCTTATGTGCATTGTATATTCTCTCCTCAGGGAGCGCCGTTCCGTGTCCGCTCCGTCAGCGTTGGAGAGCAGTGGCTGCAGCAGCACAGTGCTCCGCTAAGGCCTCCTCCTCCTCCTCCCGCCGGGGCGTCCCCTCCACGAGGCCACTGGACAGCAAGGTCAGTTCTAGTCCCCGTCATTAAATGATGTGATCACACTTAACCTAATCCAGCCAAATCCAATATGTTATGCAAGGGAGGCTTCTGCAGCCTTAATTTTTTTCCCTTGTAGTTTGTCTTTTCCTCAGTCTCTCTCTCACTCATTAGTTGATCCATGAGGTTGTCCGTCTCTGTCTTAATACCACTATATCATCATCAAATCACAACATCAGTTCAGGAAACTTTGGTGGTCAAAGCTCAACGTGGCGGTCAATTATTAACACATTGTCATACAACTATTCATTGCACAAGGGTTTGATTGCATTTGAAACTTTGTCTAACAGCCATTTCACTTCCCTGCATTTTTTCCCCCATCACGTTTCCTAGCAGCATAGAAAATAACAGAATAATAATAATTGTAAACTATTTAAAAAAATCACACCCGTGTGAAGTGGAGCTGTGTGTGTGTGTGTGTGTGTGTGTGTGTGTGTGTGTGTGGATCATGTGTACCGTTTTTTGTGACATTTGAAGAAAATATGTAGGAAAAGGAGCAAAAAGTGTGTTTTGGAGAAAATTCAAGATGGCGGAAAATCTATCATGGCGCAAATGGGCGTGGCCTATATGGGGAGATGCGTCATGACCCAAGGAATCCAGGGAAAAAATATTTTTAATTTTCCGACCTACGGTTCAAGAGTTACAGGCCAAAACGTAAAGTGGGGTGTTATGGCGCCACCATGCGGCCAAATGACACAATTATTTTTTATTTAATCCTTGAAATCATTATGAACCTCCTCTCCAAGTCTTGAAACTCTAGCCCCTATGGTTTGCGAGAGACAAATAATTGAATGTGAGTTTTTGCAATTCCCATTATAAGTCAATGGGGAAAATTAATTCACTAATAAATTAATATCAATTAAACTATAGAACCTTTCTCTTAGAAAAGTAATAGCCCACGATTCCCGAGTAAGCCGGTCGATTTGACATATGGCGCGAGTGTGTGGTGGCAAAACTGTGGGACTAGTGGCGTGCCGAAGTTTAGGAAGTTCAGGCTACATACACACAGACACACACACACACACACACAGACACACACACACACACACACAGACCCACACAGCCACGTATAGGGAGCCTGTGCTTCACACAGCTCCAAAAAAGAGAATAAACCAAGGTCCAAGGTACAGATTCAATCCTTTTTATTCAAACACATTGCCGCACACAATTCACAAACATCAGGTATTCGTTAAGGTGTGGTTTCCTGCAAAGCAAATGAACAGAAAAGAATCTGAGCTTGCATGCCTTGCACTATGCAACAGATTGAATCTAGTCGGCATACCAAATGAGAAATGAGACATACAAGTAGCATAGGCAGGGAAAGATGGAGACATTTTAAAGGCTTGTCTCACAATGTTTTATAACCCAGGGTTTCCCAAAGTGGTACTAGGTTGCCGTGATGCCAGTCCAGGGGTGCCTCGGAATACTTTGATAATATTTGGAATTCATCAATATCACTTCAGTTTAACCACGTCTTAGACCCTCTATGCTTAGTAAAACAGACCTGATTTGCACAGTACTGTACTTGATGAGTTCTTTTTCCATTTACCTCAAATCTCTTCACCAAAAACAGATCTACAAGCTCACAACCCATCATGTTGTGACGCGTTGTGAGCTTGTAGATCTGCTTTTTTATTTTGGTGAACCTTCTCCCTAGAATAGGGATGCTGGTGTTCAAGTGGTTAAACGTCAAGTGTAAAAGTTATTTTCAATCTGTTCTAATAGAAACGGATATTTCTCTGTGACATTTCAGATAGAAAGATGTGCATATTTACGTAGCGTAAAATCATATAACAGGGTTCTTCAATGTTTTCAGGCCAAGGACCCCTTAGTTAAGATAGAGATGAAGCAGGGACCCCCACAACCCTTTCATAGATTCCATATAGTTTCATTGTTTGACAGCATGATCATCAGTGTATTTTGGATTCATGTCAATTTGTGTTTCCAGATATTTAACCAATTGAACTGTCAACACTTAATATCTTGATCTTTCACTCTGTACTTATTCTGCTCTTTTTCCCCTCTACACCAAAGCTCTTTGCCAAAAATAGACGATCTACAAGCTCACAACTGCGAGGCGTTGTGAGCTTGTAGATCTGCTATTTTTGGCTAAAGTTCTCAGAATATGGACGCTGGAGTTCAAGTGGTTAATATAAAAAAGGATAAAAAAAGGTTTCTATCACTAAAAGATTTGGAGGACCCCCTGTACTAACTCTCGGGACCCCCTAGGGGTATTTCAGGGGTGACGTGGATGAAAAGTCAAAGAAGTTTGAAAACCCCTGGCATAACCCACTACTGTACCTCATCTCCAGGCGGGCGCGTGGCGAGGCCAAGAAGTGCCGCAAAGTGTACGGCATCGAGCACAGAGACCAGTGGTGCACCGCCTGCCGGTGGAAGAAAGCCTGCCAGCGCTTCCTCGACTGAAACCAACCGCAACCAGGGAACCAGAGAGAGAGGAGACGGAGTGCGGAAGAGGAGGTGAAGCCGAGAGGAGGAGCGACGGCAAGGAGGTAGAAACACAAAATACAAAGAGGAACTCTGGAGAGGGAGTTGTCTCCTCTCCTAAAGAAAGACTACGGGGAGGTTTATAGGACCTTTTTATAGACCGTTTTCCTGAGCACTCGCCTGTAGAGGGTGCCGTCAGCCATGGCTTTGGTGCAACTCTAGTCTGTTGATACCGCTTGACGAGGAGTTACAAAGATGTTCGCCAGAAGTGGATAAAAAATATAACCTAAAGGACTTTCTTCCCACAAAGAACAGCACAGTAGGTTTTGGATACTTTCAGTTAGCTACTCACTCCTAATGTCAGCATGCAGCCTGGGGAAGCCATGCCTGTTTTGTATTGTTTTCCCTGGGTTGTACGTAGGGTTGAAACCGCAGTCATGGCGGCACTCTCCACAGGGCGGCGCTCAGGAAATCAGTCTATATGTAACAAGAAAATTGACATTTTTGTACTCTTTCTAAGTTTGCTAAGGTTGTGTTAAAAGTGCTTCTTTTTTTTCTTGGTGTGCGTATCTTGCTGACGTCATCGTCCAAACGAGCTGTGTTGGTGCTTATGTTGAACAGCCGCGGGGCAGCTATGTGACCTTTTTAACCTTTTTAAACTGTTGACATTTAAGCAGCTGACACGGTTCTACTAGTACCACTTCCTGTTGAGAGGTTTACATCCTGTCCTAGATTCTCAAAGAGCAGGTTGGGTGGGGTTTGCACACGCCAGGTCTCTCTTTAAGCCTCATTATTGACCACTTAAACCCTCTATTCTTATTCAAAGGACCTGAGTTACTAACTGTACTTGTAGACTGAGCTTGTAGATGAGCTATGTTTGGCTAATGTTCCTCCCCGAATATGGATGCTGGGGTTCAAGTGGTTAAAAAGACGAGGTAACTTGTAATGTCTCTATAAACACAGATTATTAACGCAATAGACACATTCGGATTTGTTTACAAATATACAAAATACATGGTTTCATTGAGCTGATTGGAATGTTACATTATGCAAGTTTGTACCTCGTTTGTGTAGTTCCCCATTCTCTGTGTGTGTGTATCCATTTGTACAGTAGTGGCTCACATAGTTTTGTCAACTGTCAGTCATCTTGTCAAACAGTTTCTCCGCAAAGCAGAAAAAGAAGGGATGCAAGATAAAGTCCTGCATTCAGTTTTAGGAGCCACAGCCACTTTTGTTTTTTCATTTGTATTTTTGTCAAAAGATGGTGCTCATGAGGAGAAAAGCATAGTACAATTTAATGGTACTTCTGATCAAACATGCAAAATCCAAGGTCAGTTACGATTGTAACTTTTATATGAAATTTTGTCAAGTTTTTCTCCATTTGACACATTTTTGTGTATGAAATGAATTGTTTTCTAGGAACATTAGATCCTGTCCTTTAAAAAGTGTAACTCTTTTGTAAGCTATTGTCTTAAAGAGGACCAGAAACCAGACACCATTTTGTGTCATGTTTTTCCAAAAGCGGTGGCGATTTGAAATGAAAAACCTTCCAGTGACGTATTTGTTTTGTAGGATTATTATTATCGTACTATTATAATCTTCATCAGACAGATGTACTTGCACTAAAGCAGCTTATGTTCATCAAGTTAGTAGATATACTTTACATATGCATTTGTACTTATCATGGCTCAACTGGAGTTATTCAAGATTTGTGTTTGATATTGTACTACAATACATGTAAACACAGATTTTGATCTCTAAATGTGTGATTGCGGTATAGTAGTGTCAATATTGTGATTTCAATATCATATGATATATTGTCAATATAATACAATATATTGCACGGCCCTAGATGTAACAGAAAAAGACAACTAAGTGAAAGAATGGCCCACCGGCAGAGTCGAGGGGCTTCATAACATTCTTCACTCAATATATCTATTTAGTAAAAAATATAAATTGTTATTAACTGAACACATATTTTTGACACTTTCAGAGTTAACCACATTCAATGTGGCTTCCCTGTTTTGAGCAGGTCATCATGGTTGCAAATTGTGAAACGTTTTTCAAAATCTACAAGCTCAACAATGTGTGTCACGGTGTGACGCGCTGTGAATTTGAAGACCTGCTAATTTACGTGTGACATTGTCGTACAACATAGTATAAAATGGAGTTTAAGTTCAGCTAACACTCAGATTTTACTGTGTAGACTCAGTATTTTAAAGAAAGCACAAATGACCATGCCCTCTAAGATGCTACTATTTTTATAATTCTATTACAGCCAATTGTGAGTTTTACTTTTATGCCATGAATCATTGTCACCCTCCTAGATTATTTCATTTTCCTAAATTAATCAACTCATTAGAGTTAAACACTTTGTATCTTCCACATAGTGGTCAGATTGACAGTAATATGATTATAGTAATGAGATTAAATGTACTGTTCAGCCACCTCTTTGCCCAACCCCTGTTATGAGGAAGAGCTCTTTAAGAAATTACTTCCTCCCACATTTGTCTTCTTTTAATTGGCCGTTTTTTTACGGGATCAAATGTGTGTCCTGTTGTAATTTCTGTAGTTTGTTTTATATGTGTGATGTCACGTCTCGTGTCCTGCCATTAACATGCTGTAGGCTAGGGTCTCTTTTGAACAGATAATCACACAGCTTGATCATGTTTAAGTTTATTTTTGTATCTAAATTTCTTTGCTGGAAACAAACTTAAGCATTTTACCTGTACATTGTCATTGACCAGTTGTCCTCCTTTTAACAGATATGCACTCCACATAGCCTGCCTTCACCAACTTGTAAATGACAGTATACAGTAATTCTGGCTTTTTACTGGCTTTAGTTTCATGTTTTTTTCCTTTGCATCTCCTGTGTTCCATTATGAATATTATCAATTTCTTTTCTTGATGGAGCCAATGGAAACAAGCCATTTCTGTGGAACTTATTTTGCATACAGATTTATCAAAGGCAGTATTCATTAGGAGTGGCGACGTAGAGTCATGTCTTCTTGTCAGATTATTAGGAATTGCGAGAGCTAGGAAAGCTGTTCAGTCATCCAAGAAGAACCACATACAGTATAGGGGGATGGCCCCATAGGTCGAACTCCCGTTGGGTCGAACAGCGTCGACAGGTTAGATAATCACCCGCGAGCGTCGGCAAGTTAGATAATCACCCGCGTCACGGTTACTGAGGTTAGGTTTAGGGTTAGGGTTAGAGTTAGAGTTAGGCATAGTTTTACTGAGGTTAGGATTAAGGTTTGCGTTAGAGTTTGGTGGTCGATCCAAAGGGTGTTCGACCTAATGACATGTTGCCACAGTATAGACTGTTCATTCTTAATAATATGCTATAACTCTGTGGCCCCAGATGTATTCAATCTGGGGAGTCGATTGGCTTTCACCTAATTCATGTTTAGGTGATATGATAAAGTGATATTTTCACTTGAAAAAAGTGTATTTTTTCATTTGAAATTACATGTTTTTGCATATATCATGCACACTTTCCCTTAAGTACACTTTTAAGTGCACTCAAGGGTAGATACAGTACACTTTATGGCTATATATGTTAATCTTTCCTGGAAGAAGACAGTTGTAGGTACGTTGTACTCTGCTACTTAAAGAAAACACTTCCGTAGTAGTAGGCACTACTACTACTACTACTAAGAAAAAGAAGGAAAAAACAAGACAAACTATTAGCTATTTGAATGTAAGGTTCATCCACAATATAACTTTAATGTAGATATTTTTGGTGTCTTCCCGTATAGTCAATAGGACTTTTGAATCATGAACAAATTATACAGTTGAGAAAAAACGATGCATCTTTGAGCCAATATTGACTCAAGATGCCACCAGTGTCACTCACATGAATTCAAATCAAATGGATTTGTTGCATCTTTTGAAATGTTTTGATAAAAGACAAATCTGTCATTAGTTGTATATTGTCTAGAACAAGGGTTCCCAAACGTTTCAGGCCGCGACCCCCCCCCCCCAAAAAAAAAACACATTTGAACTGGGGACCCTCCACCCTGACATGCACTTGGAATTGTAGGTATTACTTTTAGTTTGACTCGGTTCCACAGATACAGTACATATTGTGAAAATAGACAACAAGCTCATAATGATTCGCACTGCGAGGCGTTGTGAGCTTGTAGATTGACTATTTTCACAATTCTGTCCTATTTCTTACATATATTTGACAATTTGGTATTGAAAAGTTCTTAAAAGTCCTTAAATTGTAACTTTAGGAAGGTTTGAGTGACAAAACAATGTTGCACATTAAGCTAATCATTTGGGGAACCCCTAAAATAATTTGAAGATTGGGAGCCACTGTTCTAGAACATTGGAAACCTTGTAATGACTTCTCTCAACAGTTGGGCAAAATGTTTCTATTGATTGTTCTTTTCGTCTCAGAAACTCCCATGTTTCTTTGCAGTAAACCAATGAGCCCACCCATGTTTATGTGGTCCTATGTTGGTCCTTGTGTTTATGGACCAAAAAGAAAACAAACAAACAAAGAAAAAAACGAAAGAGTTGAATATAATACAATTTTGAAGATGCACTCTTTTATACGCTGTTTGAAATGTTGATGTTGAATTATACTTTATACAAAATAAATTGTCTCTTTTTTTGTCTATGGTTTGTCTCTTATGTCCATTTCTGCATATAAAAGGTCAACTTTTGAAATGTAGTACACTTAACTGCCAGTGGTGGGACAGTAACTTAAGTAGGCTAAGGCTACAATTGTTCTGTATCTGTACTGTACTTAGGGGTATTTGTGTTTTACATTTCTGAAAAATCTAAAAACTTCAGAAAAATGAAATATTTACATTTTAGTACAGCAATGCCTTGATATTAAAAACAAATTGCATTGTAAGTTGCACTTTTAAATAATCCAGTACTTTAACTGAAGTACACATTTGATTGAGCCACTTTCACTGAGTTATATTTGACCAGGAATATCTACCTGTATCTATACTTTGACATAAGTATGAGTATGGCTACTGTCCACCGCTGATCATTACAACACAGTCAAGGGGAGTATTATAGTAACAATTCCTTTTTATCTTCTGTTCATCTTCTGCTTGAATGTGCAAAAACATTAAAACCTAGTAAGGAAAGTGTGTGACCCTTAAGTCCATCTGTTCTAGAGCAACTGGCCAGGGGTTGTGATGTATAAATACTGTAAGAATACATCATTAGAAGCAGCGGCGGCGGGCCGTATACGCAGACTACGCACTCTGCGTAGGGCCCCGCCGACCAAAAAGGCCCCCCACCGCCCCCTCCTCAGCAGAAAAGAACTAGTGCTGCATGGTTAATCGTTTTCAAACCGAAATCGCGATGTGAAATCCCGGCGATTAGCGAATCGCAAAAGCTCTGCGAAGTAGACTTCCCAAGCAATATGGAGACGTTTTAATTTTTAATATCCCTTCATAATTGACTAAAGCAATGATCAAATCAAACTGTGGTGACTTTCTTTGCTTCTGCGCATCTCCACACTGCTGAAAGAGAAAGTGAATGTGATGTTTTGGCACAGTGGCCACTGTGCTGGAGCGTGGGAACAGCATGGGAACTAGGGGTGCTGCAGGTGTTACAGCACCCCTATGGGGAAGTTTTCATTTTTTATTTAAATAAGAAAGGAACAAATCAAACATAGCAAAAATACATTGCCTGATGTTGTCGTTTTTTATTTATTCATTTATATATACTTTATATATATATATATATATATATATATTTCCGCCCGCAGGAAGGCCCCATAGCAGAATCATGCTTAGGGCCCCCATGGGCCCAGAAACGGCTCTGATTAGAAGGATGGCTAATTATCACCAGGAAAATGGCCACATGTAGCCACACATTGGATGTGACTGGTTATTTTCTGCACTCTAGTATCTGTGGCTGGCAAACAAAAGTCGCTGCACACTGCCCTTTAAGCTTTCTTGTCTGGTTGAACAAGAGCTAAAGAAAAATGGAATGTGAACAAAGCTCATGACACGGAATCATTGTTGCATGACAAGCCACAGGGGAAATATTAAACTATCTTTATTACATGTTCAAATGCAGCTATTTACAGTTTGTTATACTGAGCAAACAAATCAATTCACAGGGTTACATTTTTTTCTTGTACTTTCTTTCTTTTTTTTAAGATAACAAACAGACAAACACCGCTGTTTTGTACATAGGCCTACACACTGTGCTCCAGAGGCAGGCATGAAGCAGTGGTGGTCACTTATTTAGATGCAACAGTAGATCTGCAGACGGATCATTGGCATATACAAGCATGAATACTGAGTCTTTCACTTTGGACCAGATTGAGGGAGAGATGTGTTGATTAAACCCGACTCGATCAGGCTGCAATTCAACAAAGTACTAAACAAATGTTACCGAATAACCTAGTCATAATAAACTTAAAGGCTGAGGATTGCGTTACTTTCCTTAGCCACAAGAGGGCAGTATAATAAAGACCATTTTGGAGCTTGTTATCCATTATAGAAGACAGTGAAGCCCTCAGAACAACTTGTATAAGACATGACCTGCTGACAACCAATCATGATATAACAGAGCAGGTTTTACACATTCTTCTCTCATAGTGCTAATTCTGCAAATGACATGACAGTTGAAAGGTAAGTAAGCCATTTACCATGAGAGCCAACAACTCACGACCCTCGAATGGTAAATTGCTTTTCTACCACTTCTACCATATAAATGAAAGAAAACACAGTTGTAACTTGCAAGGTTATTTAGTTACAATCATTAATTGTTTCAGAAACACAACAGTGGGCAGGGTCCATGCGCCAACTCAAGGTTGTTGACTGATTTACCACTGTTTTAAGCCAATCAGAATCTGAACATGTGACCACAAAAAGTGTTAGAATGTTTTGTTTAGCTGGGGACCAACTCATGGACCACAACCAACATGGACCCTGGGGGATGCCATTTTAAAAAGCACTGCCCTGAACTGCCAAGTTAAAAAGAAGGTGATCCCCTCAGGGTCCAATAATGTCCTATCCTAATAGAATCAAAGGTACTCCATTATGAGTCTCGGATAGAAATGAAAATAAAATGTGGTCACAATTTAGTGTTTTTTCAGGGACCTCAAGGTGGATGCTACTTCTAGTTACATTTAGCTGTTACTTAAAGGGGAAGACCACCCATTTTCAATATTGAACTATGTCATTAATATACCTTAGAGGAGTTATGTGGAAATACAAAAAAACGTTCCCCCCCTTCTGTGTTGCCTAGAACTGGAGGATTGATTTTGGGGTTTGTATTGTAAATCGCATCGGTGTGATGTCATCTCGGTGTGATTTACATTACAAACCACAAAATCAGAAGGGGGGGAACTTCTTTTTGTATTTCCACACAACTCCTCTAAGGTATATTAATGACATAGTTCAATATTGAAAATGGGTGGTCTTCCCCTTTAAGTGGATCATTTGTGCACCTGTTTATAGAAAGCCAATCTCAGCTACAGTAGGTGCCAATCAGAACGCAGAATAAGGGAACTGAATCAAATTGCAGGGGGATGGTCTGAGGGCTGAGGCTAAGGGGGCTAAACCTCGTTCTGTTGGGTCAGGTCCTCTGACATGCTGTTGAACTCGGTGGCGCGGGTGCTCATGCCCAGGTACTGCTTCAGGAACTCGCTGAAGCGCTTCTGGGTGTTCCACTTGCGGGCCGACTTCCTCACGCCGATGAAGCCGCCGTAGCGCTTCTGGAAGGACCGCCCCGGCTGCGAGACGAGCTTCCTGTAGCCGTGTCTGCCCTTCAGGAAACCGCCGAAGCGCTTGGAGACGCTCAGGCCCTCCACTTGGTCGTCCCGCTGCTCCCCCGCTGCCCCCACAACGTCCCCCTCCGTCTCTCCTCCCTCTTCTTCGTCCTCTTCTTCCTGCAGAGCCAGGGCGTTATTATGGGACTTGTCCGGCTGGCTGGTTCGGCTCCCCAAGCCCCTCTCGTCCAATCCCAGAGTCCGGGTGTAGGGCTGTCACGATTATGACATTTTACATAAAACGATTAATTGTCACTCAAATAATTGCGATTAACGGTTTAATTGTGTTTTTTGTCGTTGGCAATTACATTTCTGTTTGGCTTGTAGGCTTTGAGGTTGCACATGGCAGATTATGACACATAACTTAAATATAAGCTACAAGGAAATGACTGACATATTTGACAACTTTATACTTAATAAATAACATTGATAGTGGAAATAGCTGATCTACAAGCTTGTAGATCTGCTATTCCCTCTATTTTTGAAAATGTATGAATGAAAATGTTTCAACAAGTAAACGATTGTGATGATTATGACAAAATAATTGCGATTATGTCAAATTAATTGCGATTAGGCGATGATGTAATAATTGTGTCAGGCCTACCTGGGTGATGTGGCTGTATCTCTGCAGGGTGAAGGGGTTCAGGCCTACCTGGGTGATGTGGCTGTATCTCTGCAGGGTGAAGGGGTTCAGCAGATCTCTGTCCACTTCCTGCTCCGCTTCCGCGTCCTCTTCCTCTTGCGGCAGCATGGCCTCCACTTCCTCCTGGGCTCTCTTCAGCGCAGCGCCCTCTACTGTGTAGGAGGAGGAGGGGGCGGACAGCTCGGAGGCCTTGCGACAGACGTCCCACGTGAAGGCCGGGGAAACGTTGCTTTCGCACTCAATGAGACACACCTGGACACAGGAGATAGACAAGAGGTTATCATTTTATCATTATGATGTTGTGAGACCCGAAACCCCTAAGACCTTGGACTACATCACTGAGGATACGTCCCAGGTGCATCCATGCAATGTTTTTTTTGTTTGTTTTTTTGTTCTAGTAATGTACGTCGTCAGTGTTTTTGTGACTTTGTGGCTTTTCCATAGCCTGGTTCCAGACTCGCTGAATCGCTAACCATACTCCTTTAAAATTTTGTTTTGGCGATTCAGGGAGTCTGGTGTTGCTCTCACTGAAGAGGTTTTCCTCGTTTGGAAATCCGTACGGCGAATCAGCGTCGCTTCTCGGGGCTTGTGATCATTGTGGGTTTTCCAAGAACTCATGTGTGATTCCACGTAACCCAGCGCCGCCGCCAGACCGGACCGCACATTCCCAAACATAAACATCGCGCTGCCTGTCACGGCCTTATGCGATCGTATCGATCTCGCTATGAAACATCAGTAGCAGACATGTTATGTTGTGTTTGAATAATAGTTCGTAGCGCTCCTATTCTGCCTGTTTCTTTGGTTAGCAAGTAGCACTAGCAAGCAACAGGCTAGCCACTAGCCAGCCACATAACAACACTACGTCATCTGCTTTGCTACTGTTGTGTTGGTCAGACGTTGACATCCTGGATCCTGTGCCTTTCCTCGCTGCGATCTCTGTCCTGTCTCTCCACTGCACTCTTTCTTTTGATGTCTCAAAAAAGTAATCTAAACAAACTGGCTGGAAAGTATGAGTTTAGGATGCTACTTTTACATTTTCTTGTTTTTGATGTGAGGGAACAGAATCAAACTCACGACGCACGACGCACGTACAGTACACACACGCACGCACTTCATCTATCCTGGGGATTCAATTAACCAATGCAAATTAAAAGTCCAAATGCAGAGAGGGCAACAGGGGTGAGTCACAGAGGGCTGATAAGGGGAGTGTGTGTGTGTGTGTGTGTGTGTGTGTGTGTGTGTGTGTGTGTGTGTGTGTGTGTGTGTGTGTGTGTGTGTGTGCGTGTGTGTGTGCGTGTGCGTGTGTGGTGAGAGAGAGGGGAGAGGATGGGGAGCAGAAGAGTGGTGGGGAGGTGGGGGAGTCATTGATAGAGAGCAGGGGAGTAGGGGTCACGTGCACAGGGGGGGTAAAAATTAAGGAAAGCTAGATGAGAGCCTGCTTGGTTTGTTATTCATCATCAAATCTATAGAGAGACCACATGGAGAGAGCGAGAGAGGGGGAGAGAGAGAGAGAGAGAGAGAAATTGTCAGGCGCGCTACACACAGTTGCGACAGCTATCGTGTCTGTGTAGTCTGAGAATGGGGGCGGAGGGGAGGTCCAATGCATTGTCAATGGAAGGTTGTTTGGTTTTTTGTCGTTGCTGTGTCTCTTGGCCAAAAGACAGCCTTCGGTTGAGCAAGAGACACGGCAACGACAAAAAACCAAACAACCTTCTATTGACAATGCATTGGACTTTCCCCTCTCCCCCTCATTCTCAGACGATACGGAGAAGATGTCTCACGCATGTGTGTGAATGCGGCCTCAGAGAGTGTGCGAGACTGAGCATGTGTGTGTTTGCCATCTCCATTACATTAAGTTCTAATGAAATCAGAGATACCACATCAAGCCAAACCAACTATCTCCCTTGGTCCATTAGATCTCTAATATTCTCTTTATTGAGCAGTAATTGCTTCACTTTTAAAGGGACAGTGCATCGTGAAAAAGGATGCACTGTCCCTGCCCGTTATTATTAAAAAGGGGGGAGGGGTGTGTTTACATTAAACCATGGTCATATGAGAAGACTTGGTAGTCATTTCATATTAAATATGATCAAATGAGATAAAATCAGACCATGTGATTGTCACAGCTGCCAGTAACCGGATATAAATAGAGCCATAATAAGAAGCAGCAAAACTGTGTGTGTGTGTGTGTGTGTGTGTGTGCGTGTGCGTGTGCGTGTGCGTGTGCGTGTTTGCGTGCATGTATGCTTGCATGTGTGCATGCACATATCTGTACGACGTACATGCGTGGTGCACTTCTCAGCAAAAAAACTAAAACATCTTGAGCAACAAATTCAATGTTTTGACTTGAAACATTTTGATGTAATGCTAGTTTGGTAATCAAATGTTTTCCAAAGTTTGGTAGTTTTTTTGCAAACAAATGGTCTGTGATGTCCAAAGACTGGGTTACTGGCTTTTAGGAGCCCACTGAATCACAAACATAATCAACGCCTCCCTCACCTCTGGAACCATCCCCCCGCTCTCAAAACGGTCGCAATCACCGCCACCATCATCAAAAAACCTGGTGCCGACCCGACTGACCTGAATCACTACCGCTCTATCTCCAACCTCCCCTTCATCTCCAAAACCCAACTTCAGTCCCACGGTCTCCACCTCAACTCAAACAACCTCCATGAACCATTTCAATCTGGTTTCCGCCCAGGGCCGGATCTCCCCATAGGCAAGGGGGGGCATTGCCCCCCTAAATGCCCTGTCTGCCCCACCAAACAAGATGGCATGAAAAAATAAAAATATATATATTTCGTTTTTTTTTTTTTTTTTTATATTATGCTACAGCTGTCGCACCACCAAAACCAACACCATTTCATTATATATACATTTTAAAAACTCCAATCGCCAATGCCATCTCTCTCCCTCTCTGCACCTCAAAAGAAGTAAAACAAATAATAATGTTCCAGCCAGGCCAGCAGCTCCGCCCCCGATATGCGTTGAATGCGTAGGAGGGAACAGCAGTCAGTCTCGTCTCGACAGACAAGTACACGCACCACTTCTGGTTGCCAACTAACTTCAGTTTTATCCAGCGCATTAAGGAACTAATCGAGAGAAGGAACAGTTTGTTTTTTAGTTGTGCTTGCAGCTTGTTTCACTTTAACTTCTGTTCTCTTTCTCTGGCTCTTTCGGTCAATATGCGTCGATTTCTGGTTTCTAAACCTCGCGACGCGAGTAGCACTGCTGCTACGGCTCCAGTCAGTCCAGAGGCAGGCTCCGAGCCGTCGTCGACTCGGGGTACAGCTGCTCCTCGACCCGACCCAAACCCTAACCCCCAATTGAGTTCCACAAGCACGGCAACAAGCTGAAAGCGTCGCCGTTCGCAACGCAGCAGCGGCCGCCGACAACAGCACACAGGGAGCAGGAGGTAGAGCTGCTGCTCCTCGACCCGATCCAAACCCTAACCCCCAATTGAGTTCCACAAGCACGGCAACACAAGCTGAAAGCTTCGCCGTACACGACGCAGCAGTGGCCGCTGCTAACAGCACTGGCTTAAGCACAACAGCACCATCACAGCCCGCTAATCTTGTGTTTCCAAAACGTCATTTTGGCAAGACAGCACGCGCATTCAGCCCGGGCTGGTACCGTGGAGGAAGACCATGGCTGGAATATTCAGTGAAGCTAGATGCGTGCTTTTGTTTTCCTTGTCGCAAATTTGGAGGAAATATAATGTCATTGTCTCATTTGTCTGTCTAGTGTCATGTCTGTCTGTCTGTCTGTCTATCTAGTGTCATAAAAGTGTATCAATCTATCCATCCAGTATCATATCTATCATCCATCTAGTGTCATCTCAGTGTCTCAATCTATCCAGTATCATATCTATCATCCATCTAGTCTCATATCAGTGTATCAATCTATATCTATCAGTTTATAGTATCATTTGCATTCATCTTTGTCAATCACATCAGTTTATATAGCTATCACACCAGTAACATGTCTGTCTTTTGTCATCACATTATTTATCATTTCTTTAACCTTTTGTTGTTTTTTTTGAGCGGTGGTCACAACGCTCCTATACGTGGCCGTGTGTGTGGGTCTGTCTGTCTCCGTCCGTGTCTGTATGTAGCCTAAACTTCGGCGCGTAACTAGTGCCGCACCATTTACGCCACTCGCGCAATATATACATCAAAATGTGCGGCTTGGCCGGGAATGGTGTGCTATTACCTTTCGTTCCGATCCGCCTTACCATGCCGACGTAATCGGCAAAAAACGACGCTTAATTGTCCCCATTGACTTATAATGGGACAATGCAAGAAATCACTTTCAAGTATTTTTCTCTCGTAAACCATTGGAGCTACAGTTTCAAACCTCGGAGAGGAGATTCATAATGATTTTAAGAATGAATCGAAAAATAATTACATCACTCGGCCTCATGGTGGCGCTATAACGGCCTACTTTACGTTTTGCCCCGTAACTCTTGAACCGTAGATCGGAAAATTAAAATTCTTTTTTCCCTGGATTCCTTGGGTCAAGACGCATCTCCCCATATAGGCCACGCCCATTTGCGCCAGGATAGATTTTCCGCCATCTTGAATTTTCTCCAAAACACACTTTTTGCTCCTTTTCCTACATATTTTCTTCAAATGTCACAAAAATCGGTACACATGATCTATGAGGTGGGTAAACCACCGCTCAGTTCACACGGGTGTGATTTTCTTTTTTTTTTTTACTTTTTTGTGTATTTTATTTCTTAAGTTCTGTGACTTGTACTGTACACAGCATGGTGTGGTGTGTCATTGGTATAAGTGTGCCAAAATGCATAGGTTTTTATGCATTTCTGGCGTTATGACCCCCTAAAAAGGTTGCCCCCCTGGCATTTCCTCTCGCCCCACCTACTACTAGAGCTTACATCCGGCCCTGTTTCCGCCCCATCATAGCCCCGAAACAGCCCTGGCAAGAATCACCAACGACCTCCTCCATGCAGCTGACTCCAGACTGCTCACCATCCTCATCCTCCTTGACCTTTCCGCTGCCTTCGACACCATCTGCCACCCACTACTCCTGGAGAGCCTGGCAAACATTAGGATCAGGGCTTGCACTCTCCTGGTTTTCATCCTACCAACAATTGGTCCAGCTGGGGAAGCATAGGTCCGGGTGTTCTGCTGTTTCACTGGGCGTCTCTCAGGGGTCAGTATTGTGTCCACTCCTGTTCATCACATACCTTCTCCACCTGGGTATAATCCTCCGTCACCATGGTGTCCAGTTCCATTGTTACGCCGTTGATACTCAAATCTACGTCTCCGTCCATGCTCCTCCTATTTTAACTATCATAGCTATGTTGATTTATTGATGTATTGATGTATTCTTTGCCTGTTTTTATATGAGTGTTTTTTTTTTCTTTCTATACTGCAGAGCTAGTGTCGAAGTGTCTTTGAGCAAGACACTGAACCCCTCACTGCTCCCAGTGAGCAGGTTGGTGCCTCACATGGTTTCCTCCACCATCGGTGTGTGAATGAATGGGTGAATGTAATGTCATTGTAAAGCGCCTTGGTTAAAGACGCCAGTTACCATGCATCCATGTGAGAAAAAGCAAGTACAAGACACTACTTAACTAGTCTAGATAGGATGAAAAAAGATATGTTCTAGACTTGTAGAAGGGACATTGCAACAGAAAGCTCACCATGGTGTTGAAGTTGAGTTGCTTGGGCAGAGTCCTGCTGCAGGAGAGGCAGTCTAGCTGGCAGTCCCCACAGTGTCCCGGCACACACAGCCACAGCAGGAACACAGGTAGAAGAGGGCTCCTCATGGTGCCACAGTCTGCAACACAGAGGAACCACTGTATTCTTAGTCAAACAGAACTGATAGTCAGGGAATCTAAAAGGTTTTGGAATAAATTCCTTACCAAAAACCTTCTTCACCAATGTGTTTATAAAGGTGTCTGGAAACACATCTCACAAAGACTGAAATTCAGTTTCCCTAAGGGGAATCCGTGATAGCTATTGAAAGTTGGGGTCCCATTATGGGGCGGCATAGCTCAGGGGTAGAGAAACTGGTATTAGAGCACGAAGGGTATAAATCCCGAAGGGTTCCCAGTTCGAATCCGGGCTCCCCCTGAGTTAATGTCGAAGGGTCCTTGGGCAAGACTCTGAACCCCTAATTGCCTCCGGTGAGTAGGTTGGTGCCTTGCATGGCTTCCTCCGCCACCGGTGTATGAATGTGTGTGTGAATGGGTGAATGTAATGCACAATCTATGTAAAGCGCTTTGGATTAAAAGCGCTATATAAATGCACCATTTACCATTTACCATTTACCATTAACTTTAGGCTACTATACAGGAAAAAACACACAAATAAATATGCTTTACGTAAGTAGCATGTGAGGGGTCAAACTAGGGATTTTTGCAGATTCTGAATCCATGCAAGCATTTGTTTTACACGAAATGACTCATCACTAAAGTTTGACTAAACCATAGTTTTGTGCGTCCGTTTTTAGCCCAAGGAATGTTTTTCATGCAAAACAAATGCTTGCAATGGATTCAGAATCATGTGTGACCTGTGTGTGTGTGTGTGTGTGTGTGTGTGTGTGTGTGTGTGTGTGTGTGTGTGTGTGTGTGTGTGTGTGTGTGTGTGTTGTATCTTTTTTGTCTGTATAGTTTAGTTAATGGGACCCCAACTTTCAGCAGCTGTCACGGATTCTCCTAGGGAGGCAGAATTTCAGTCTTTGTGAGATGTGTTACTAGAAACCTTTACAAACACATTGGTGAAGAAGGTTTTTGGTAAGGACTTTATTCTATTCCATTGGAAATCTTTTCCGAAGATATTCCAAGACAGAGTTTCAACTCTACCTGCTATTTGTGGCAAATGTTCTCCCCAGAATAGGCATGCTGAGGTTCAATTGGTTAAAAAAAGTCATTTTCTCATCCTAATCTCATCCCATCATATCATCCTTAGATGATATGATGGGACTTTTTTCAGAGAGAGAGAGATTTGATGCGAAATTGCGAATGCATCAAATTGTGTTTTCTTTTTTTAACTTTCCTTTTACTGTACTACGGAGAGTCTTAACAATGTTTAGAGTGAGAGAGACAGAGAGAGTCAAAAGAAAAAGTAGAGTGAGGCATGTGAGTGAAGAATATGAAAAGAACATTGTTTGTCTTTGGAACAGAGAATAGAGGTCTTGGGAACATGACGTCAAAAACACAAGCAGTTTTCATCTCATTAGACAAGCCCATTTTGTTCTCTTAATTGGTATCTGAATTAACGCCTCCAGCATGAAACATTCACACTGACAGTCACCGTGTGTCATAGCACAATTCTTACACATGCACTTACGTATAGTATACACATAAACACCCATTCTCGCTCACACACACATAAACAGGCATGGCATCCACCCCAAGCACACACAATCACATATAGCCGGGGAGCCACAGGCCCAAAAGCTCAAAGAATAGGGTTTTACCTGTGACGTCATGACATACTTTTTTTTTTTCCTATTAATTTGGTCATTAAGGTACACAGAATGAGAGGCCTGCTCTGTCGGAAACATTGCGAAAAAAAAGTTATGGCCATTTGTATCACTGTCCCATCGACTTCACTACAGGAAAGAAACACACCAAAATAAATATGCTTTAAGTAGCATGTGAGGGGTCAAAATAGGGGTTCTTGATGATTCTGAATCCATTGCAAGCATTTGTTTTGCATGAAAAACATTCCCTGGGCTAGAAAACGGACCAAAATAACGGTGAAAAGTGATGACTCATCACTTTTCACAGGTTTGAGAGGCTGAAATCTAGCCCAAGGAATGTTTTTCATGCAAAACAAATGCTTGCAATGGATTCAGAATCATGAAGAACCCCTAGGTTGACCCCTCACATGCTAATTAAAGCATATTCTTTTGGTGTGTTTTTTCCAGTATAGTGAAGTCAATGGGAAACCTTTTTTCGCAATGTTTCCGGCAGAGCAGGCCTCTCATTGTGTGTACCTTATTGACCAAATTAATATGAAAAATAAAATAAAAATTGGAGTATGTCATGACATCACAGGTCTTCTCTCATTTTGGCACAGTGGCTCCCCGGCTAATAATATCAAGCATGCACGCAAACACAAGCCATTTCTCCACATGCTCATAGTCACACACATACACACACAAGTAAACCTGTGTTCATTTAACTTTTCTGTAATCACAATTGAGTTCAGTGGACATTTTTCTGTACCGCAAAATCCCTTCCGGGATAGCAGATCTACAAGCTTGCGCTGTGAGCTTGTATATCTGCTATTTTTCAATAGTTAAAGCATTAAATAATTCTAGGCCTAAATGAACACTAAGGATTTTACAGTGTGTGCCCTCGGCATGGTAACTGTGAGGCCTTTTATAGATATGAGCACGGAAGGCACATTCATCACCATAACTTACTTACAGTTTGTACATCATCAGATTAAGGTAAATGGATAATCTATGTTACTCAGCAGATGTTGAGGTTTTTATTTGTAAAGGAAAACCTGTTTCCATTGCAGTATGGTATTTCTGCATGGAAATGGCTTTGGATCATGCAGAGGCGACCCAACATATAAAACGTATAAAACATATTGGTAGAAGGAGTGTTATTATTATTATTATATAGTATAGTAGTTACTAGTAATATGTGACTTCGCTTTGTGTAGAAGTTGAGTTCATATGATGTTATATAATGATTCCAAAACAAGAACTAAAATGGAACAGAGAACACTGCAATTTCTCACTGATATCTCTATTTAGAAATGGTCTGCTTTCCAAATATTGTCTAAAATGTCTGTCTGTCTGTCTGTCTGTCTGTCTGTCTGTCTGTCTGTCTGTCTGTCTGTCTGTCTGTCTGAATGTATGTAATGTATGTAATGTAATGTATGTGCTAAATGTGCAATTCGTTTTTACCTATCTCAACAGACGCTTGTGCTTACATGCTTGTAAATGGCCATATACAGTATGTCTATTTGTTCGTCTCACTTTTGAGTACCAAACATTTTCCTGATACCATCATTGGAGATTTCAGGTTCTGGATAGTGGTCTCTGTGTCATGGGGCGGTGCCTGGTGACCAGGGCAGTAAGTGGGCAGACATTACTGCTACTACAGTATATACACTTCAAGGTCAGCTGTTCACTTTCCTAGCCTTATTCAGTTTGTATAGTCAGTGGTTCCAGCCCCACACTAAACACCCTGCTTAGCAGGACAGAGAAGGTGAGAGGGATAGAGCGTTGGTCTACATGTTCTATGAGAGCTGGGGCCTCGGCTGTAGGAACAAGGGGAAAGGCTCATCAGCAGCATCTTGCCTTCTACAAATTAAAATAAATATACCAGATGGTTTGATATGACCAAAAACAATAAACAACAACAACACTAAAGTGCTTCTCCTTAATCGTGTAAGTTCTTTCTTTCACAAAACAAATCCCTAATAGCCTATGAAAGTATCTGTATTCTGATAAAGAACAGAATTACTGTATACGGTAGGTCCCAGGTAACTTAATGAAAACTAAATTACCTTTCTGATGACAGAATATCTCGCATGCACGAACACACGCGTGCGCACACTGTCTTTTAATGCCCTTTCGATTGTTAAAACCACAAGCCATGAAGCGATTCTTCCTCAGTAATAAATGCACTTTTATATCATATGGCCAACGGTTGCTTCTCTCTCCCGGCGTGTCTTTACCAGACCTCCGGCCGCACCGAACAAAAAGACCAGCCACATATTAATCACTAACAGCCTGAGTGTTTTTCTTATTTAATGCTGTGGTCTGTAACAGCATGGGAAGCAGTTATAAGAATAAGAGTGGGCCTATGCGCTTCAACAGAATGAGGGTGAAGTGAAGGGAAACTGTAGGAGCAGCATTGTTGCGGTCTGAGTGCTTTTATAAAAGCAGCTTTATTAAGTTAAGAGAGATCGTGGCAAGAGATAATGCAGCTCATTAGGGACTTAACAGAGACAGGCTGAATGGAGGGAGAAATCAGATTTAGCTGTGAAGTATGACATTAAATATACTTCTTCTTAACTCTGGCATGCAGTCACCAAGAGCTGCTAAGACAGAGCGTTTTAAACTGTGTAAGTATGTATGATGATAATATATAGGCCTAATTTCAAAGGACACAATGCATGTTATGCATAATAATGGAGAAAAGAAAATAAACAAACAAACTAGATTGCACTCTGTTGAGGTAACAACTTGCGTCTTGTGCACTGGTGGCCATTTATGGCCTACTTGTGCGCCAGCAGAGCGCACAAGTATGTATGTGGGTGGGGCCAATTTGCACCTTGCGATTTATATCAGGTCGCACTTGTTGGTGATGACCCTGTGTTTTTTCAAGTGTTTTCCCATTGGATGACGTAAACCCTGTTTTTTTCCCCCAATGGTTTTCCCATTGGTTGTCGTAAATAGTACAGACACACGGGACGCACAGATACACCAAACTCAGTACTTGCACACTCTGCTAGGCTAGCGCAAGTAATACATGTTATGTAAACAGAGGATGGCCATTGCCCCTGTATATAAACGGTCAATACACACAGCAGTAGCTACTCTGCTTTGTTTTCATTCAAGCCAATTACTCAAGGAGAAATATTTAAAACCCCATTCTTTCTTGCAAAAGAGAAAGCCTGAAAAGGGTCCTTCAGTCCCCTGGAAAAAGGGAACAACAATCATATCATATCATATCATATTCCGACTGGTCTGTTGATTTGTCACTCAGAAAAAAAAGAAGATACTTTTTCGTTTGGTCTATTTGTTCTCTCTTGTCTAACTATTCTCTCAGACAATGCCATATTATAATGTCCCCTTGTTTGTGGATCACTCCTTGGTGTTTCCCTGGAGAAGTTAGAAGAGTGTGAGAAGGAAACGTAATTCACTCAACACCACCAGAACTCCTCTTGCACTAGTTCTGCTTATTCAAGAAAAGTCAAGCTTAAAGAGGTGGTGCCATGATTTTTCCCCCCTCTAAAACATGATTATCAGGTATTATGATTATACTAGGAGGAAGATTTTTTCCAAAAAAGTGTGCAGAAAGAGTTAAAATTATGTTTTTATGTGGCCACACCCACCAGTTCATTCGTATGCGTGGTTGTCATGGTGGGTGGTGACCCAACTGAAGTTAGCCACACCCACGTATGTTGGGTGAATGGTAATTAGGGGAGGGGTTGATTCTGTGATGTAATAAGTATGTGTGTTTTTGGACCGGCACGTTTGACCCCACAAGGTGGCAGCCTACAGCTAAAACCCAAATAGAAAGGCAATACATAATTGCTCATAACAACCACACCAGGGGGTCTAATGAAGTACTGTCAACCTCCTAGACACATGAAAACCAGAAAAAGTACAAAACTATGGCACCGCCTCTTTAAGTTAACTGTACGCTACATTAACTGACAGTTAACATCTGTGAAAGCATCGCTCATAGGTCCCCCTCCACCCGTCAGGTTCTCTCCAGAGGTCCTGGATGACCCAATTACTGTGCTTAATTAAGTGATGAGCCAGTAAATAAACCGGTTAATTTAGTCATTAAGCCGCGCTGATGTGCTGAGGCAGCTCAGATGACGATGTGACACGGAGTCAAGTTAGATTTATAATCAGACTTCTTTGTGATGAAAAGTGAATGTTTTTGAGAACAGCTGCTTTAGGAAAATAATGCCCTAATCAATTTTTATTCATTTGAATACAGGCTGACCGGGTGAAATTGCATGACATATTTTTGTCAGGGGTCTACTGTGGGATTTTACTTGAATGACATACCGGTATACTGTAATAGCAATGTAGGCACTGGAAATGCCAGAAAGCCTCCTTTTTTCCCGTCACACATCTCTTAACTTAAAATAGACAATCCACAAGCTCTGAAACTCACGTTGTGAGCTTGTAGATAGTCTATTTTCGCCAAATGTTTGCCTACTTTCGCTGCATGTTTGCATATTATGATATGACCAGAGGTTAATTTGGTTATAGTATGAATGAAAAATGATTTCAAATTAAAAAGAAAAGGATGGCCCGTTGATAACCATCTAAAGCTAAAGTTATCATTATTGCATTGACCTTAACCCATTTAGGACTGAGGCCCATTCTAAAGGTTTTCAGAAAAACTTCAAATATTTATTCAAAAATGACAAAAAGTGTATGTTGCTACAGTATATACTGTACATAGCAACAATTATCCCAAAAGGGGATCCTGTCTTGAAAGGTAAAAACCCTAAAAGGGGTTCCCGTCCATAACAAGTAAGTGTCACGGGTCACTTAGTCAATCCAAGATTTATTATACCTGTAAAACATACCGAAATCTCTTGATGTCTGTCTGCTTATGTTATACACAGGATTACATACTGTAGGTTCAATGACATGTTGTCCAGGTAGCAAGCAATCACTCATGACTCACTCCAAGCAGCAGTCCTCAGCAACCTTTACACTATTACCACTTATATCTATCCATTATTCTCTTAAGTAGCTTTCTTCCACACTGTTTTTAATTCATTTTAATTCAATGTGAAATAAATTGTTCCAAAACTGGAGCATGACTTAAAGCTGGATTATTCATGCATGATTGGTCAGAGCGGTGTTCTGCATTCGATGTAGCTTTTCCCCCTTTATATAATTAAAGCTTATGTTAAATTAAAAAATAGTCATCACAATTGGCAATTTTTGCATTGTCAGCCACCAGAATGTACTATCAGGGTAATTCTGCTGTGGAGAGAGTCAGCGACTTCAAGTTTCTTGTGTTCACATGATCACAAGGACCTCTCCTGAGATGAGCACCCTTGTAGCCACATGCATGGTGAAAGGGGCACAGCAACACCTCTCTCACCTCAGGTGGCTGAAGAAGAGGCCACAATGAGAGCTTCTTGACTGTATGCGTCACTGCCTGGCATGGGAACTGCACTGCCCTCAACTGCAAAGATGCCGCTGCAAATGATGCGATAGACAGCCCAGAGAGCATCAGCTGATGTGGATGGAGCTCTCACTCTGTTTCTGCTGCTCTCATCTGGCAAGTTGTACCGACCGCAGCCTCAAGGTCCAGGACAGTAGTTTCCGGGACAGTAGGCTCTGGAACAGCTATTTCCACATTCAACTACTATGAACATCCATCCATCCATCGATTTTCAACCGCTTATCCGGAATCGGGTTGTGGGGGTAACAGTTCCAACAGAGATCTCCAGTGTTCCCTCTCCTGAGCAACATCATCCACTTTCCCCTTGGGGATCCCCAGGTGTTCCCAGGCCAGTGTGGAGATGTAGTCCTTCCATCTGGTCTTTGGTCTGCCAGGGGGTCTGCTCCCAGTGGGACGTGCATAGAGGACCTCCCTAATTAAGGAGACGCTCAGGAGGCATCCGTAGCTGGCTCCCTTCCAAGTTTAGGAGCAGCTGTTCTACTCTCGGGTGACTAAACTTTTCACCCTATCTCTAAGGGAGATGCCAGCCAGCCGTCTGAGAAAACTCATTTAGTCAGTTTGTACCCGCGACCTTATTCTTTCGGTCATGACCATAGGTGAGAGTAGGAACAGAGATTGCTCGGTAGACAGATAGCTGGGTTCGATTCCCGTAGGGGGATGCTGTGGGCGCTGGGGGTGTGTTCTCTCCTCCGCGTCATCAGTGCCCACACCCTAGGTGGTGTTGGCGAAAGGGCCTTTCTGTGTGGAATTTGCATGTTCTCCCTGTGTCTCCTAGGGTAGGTACCCTCACAAAAACATGCAGTAATCCTGGTCTCTATAATGCCTCCCCCTGGCCAGCGGGGGCGCCTGATGGAGGGGAAAAGAACTGGTTGGAATAACGTGTTCCTTCCACATGCTACTTCCAAACCGGGGAAATCCCCCCCTGTCAGGTGAAAAGAAACAACTTGGACTCCTCATGCACTGAATGAAGCATGAGATCAGTCCGTTGTCTCCCCAGGCGCGGCAGAGGGAGAGTAGAGACCAGGATTACATAGGCAATTGGCACTTGGTGAAAAAAAATTGGTTACAAAAATCGTGGGATAAAAATTATAAAAAAGAAGGTAGACAGATAGCTTTGCCTTCTGGCTCAACTCTCTTTTGGTCACAACAGATAGACACTAAAGACTGGTTGGCTATCTGCATACTGCATACTGCATACCCAACCTTTTTTAACCCACATGATCAGGATGGTCAATGCGAGGCTACTACACTCACCACAAATTAGGAGGGTCAGGGGAGGCTGGGCTAGGTTTGTTATTGCCAGTTGCGAATGGCTGCCGCTTGTAAGTGGTTTTTCAGGGCGATTTGAAAGGATGCTAGGGAACCACACTCCTTTAAGGCCTTCGGTAGGGCGTTCCACATTTTGGTTGTATAGCAGAAGAACGAGTTTGACCCTTTGTTTGAGTTGACTTTGGGTTGAACGTGATCTGTGGCGCTGCCTCTGGTGTTGTAATTGTGGACGTCCTTAACGTTTATAAAGTATTTTGCCAGGTACATGGGTATCTTATTGGTGTAGTGTATCTTGTACACCAGGCCCATTGCAAGTTGCTGTACTCTGTCATCTACTCTGAGCCACCCCACTCTTAACGGTTAACTGGTCAGTGGTGGTGAGGTGAGTCTGATAGGGAGGTTAAGCAGGACCCTAATTAGTTTGTTTTGGGCTGTTTGGAGCTTAGTTTTCAGTACACTTTCAAGTCTTCCATTCCTATCCCATATCTGCCATTATCGGACCTATCATGAAATGCACAGCGTGCCGTATGTTCAGAGGAATCTGACCATAAATCATCGTCTAATGTGTCATTCAGTGTAATCTAAAGCTGCCATAAAAATAATTGAGGTGGAAAAGGGGACATTTCTCCAATTTATTTTTCTTCTTTTGCTCCATTTCCCCGCTAAATGTCTACTGCTGAACAGACATTCTGAGTCACACGGTTGTACTCTCTCGTGTCGCTGTGGGAGTCCCCTACGGGCAGCCTGACGTCCTGTCGGCCTCATATACTCCAGTTAAGCGATGGCAACCTGGAACCACTCTGACCATTATGTTATGCTTTAACTATTAAAAAATAGCAGATATTCAAGCTCACAGCGAGCTTGTAGATCTGCTATTTTTGAAAGAATCGTGAACATTTGTGCAAATCTTTGAATATATATCCAGTTATCCACAGCCAATTACATGTAATTTTGGGGGTCCTTTAAAAAGTTTGAGAACCACTGACATAGAAACATGCGTTTTTCAAAAAATATTTAAGACATTTATAGAATCCCGTCAAAAATAGACTTTTTTCAATTTTTTTCTAAAATAGCAGATCTACAAGCTCGCAGTTCGGCACTCGGTGCCGTGCTGTGAGCTTGTATATCTGCAATTCTTTTAAAGATTTTTTGTTAAAGCATAAAATAATTGTTAAAGTAATAATACGTTCCAGGTCTAAATGAGTTAAATTGAGCTTGAGGAAGCAATTGGCACTATAGCGGCACATGGCTCATTGACTAATCGTGGCTGTTCCTCTGGCCATGCGTCGTAGTGAATTTGTTTATACCATGGCTACAGAAAACGCTGGTTTCTAATTGGCTTTCAAGGGGCCCGATAATATCAGGCATCGGGGTGCACCTGAAACACAGCTCCAGTCAACAGGTTAAACACCATTCTAAATGCGGATTAAACTGCAAGCAAACATAACAGTAACAAACAAACAAACTAGAAAGTGGTTACCAAGATAAGGTAATTTTTTTTTTAAATCAAATATGAAAGTCAAAAATATTAAAGCTATACTATGGAAGTTGCTCAACTACTGGTCAGTAGCGGTATTGCTTTTTTCGTCCGTTTTTCGCCCGGAGTCGCCGCGGACCACCAGAACGAATCCGTAGAGCAGTCTCCCGTCATTGGGGGAGATTCCTTCACCAGTGTAAACACTGTTGCTGACGGAAGCTACTTCCTGAAGAGACGGCAAGACGCGCTGTGATTGGCCGGTAGTGTATGATCGGCGCTGTGATTGGCCAACGTACCGGTATATACAACGTATATGGATGATGCAGATGACGTAATTTTGCAGGGAAATCCGGTCCCCGGCCAGGATCATAGAAAACATATTTACAGAAGGCTTTAGGGGCTGAAATTAACGGAGTTGGGGTTCTAAAACTTTAGCGATTTAATAGTTAGGACAATTTTAAGATTAGTTTTATTGGAAAAGTTACATAGTATGGCTTTATTTTTTTTATTTTTTTGGTAAGTGCCAAGTGGCCATGGTATTAGTGCAATAATGCACAATGAGGTGTCAAGGGCCAGGCAGTAGACTAGACATGCAAGCATAGTAATGTCTTGATTTATGTAGCAAAGTCATAGCATAAACATAGCAGAGAAGTGTGCTCCCCGCCAGGCCAGGTTGTCTACCCAGGGCCTGTAAAATTTGGACGGCAGTCATAGTAAACTGAAATGGAATCTGCAGAATCTGACTGATATATCTTGAGCAGAGCAGAGGGGATTGACAGGTGAAATCCCTCAACAGCGACACCGCAGGCAATAGTTGTATTTTTCATTGCAACTGCAAAGGCCTCAGAACACAGAGAGAAAAAAAAACCTGCCACTGGAGTGGATTTTTCAGTTAAAAACTTTCAATACACGTTTGAAGGACCATGATAAATACTTTTATGTTTTGTAAAAACAGCATGTCATGAGACCTTTAAAGAATCCAGAAGTCTCCCCAATCAACTGTTATAGCGCCCTAAAAACAAGTTCTTCTAACGGCCGGGCTACACCAAGCCGTTTTGCGCGCGTCAGTGCTCCCTCCTTGGTGTAGCCTGGAGCGTTTACGCATACGCAAGCGTCTTCACGGACAGTACGCGCGCATGCGCGCATTTTTTGGTGTAGTCCGGCCTTGATGTGCAAAGTTTCACGCCGATCAGTCCAACCGTGTCTGAGATTAGCTGTTCACAAACGGACAGACAGACACACAAACTCACAAAAAGTTAAAAGTACAATCAAAAGTGTCTGTGTTACAGAAGATAGGATGTAGAAATTGGTATTATGTTGATTTGACAGCCCATAACTGAAGCCATTTTATTTGTTTCTGTGATAAAGACATCACAATTAAAGTCTTTGCCCACAGGGAAATTTAGATAAGGCAAAAACCTCAGAACAACCAAGATAAAGGAAATGGATTAAAGCAAAGAGTATGAAGCTCCAGCAAGCATGCGAATCCTATGAAGGTCCACTGAAATCACCAGAGCAGGGGTCTTCAACGTTTTCAGGCCAAGGACCCCTTAGTTGAGAGAGAGATGAAGTAGGGAGTAGGGACCCCCACAACTTTTTCATAATATAGTTTCATCGTTTGACAGCACAATCATCAGTGTATTTTGGATTCATGTCAATTTGTGTTTTCAGATATTTAACCACTTGAGCTGTCATTACCTAATAAACCATTTACTCTGCTCTTTTTCCAATCTACACCAAACCTCTTTGCCGAAAATAGCCAATCTACAAGCTCACAACGCCTCACAGCGTGAGGCGTTGTGAGCTTGTAGATCTGCTATTTTTGGCGACAGTTCTCAAAATATGGACACTAAGGTTCAAGTTGTTAATATAAAAAAGGAAAAACAAAGTTTCTATCACACAAAGATTTGGAGGACCCCCTGTAGTAACTCTGAAGATCCCCTAGGGGTCCCGAACCCCCTGTTGAAGACCCATGCACTAGAGTATTTTGGTGGGTGTCTGTATGCACACCTATCTATCTAGGTCGTCCTCAGACCTACTCTTATGGCTCTGTCGTTTGTGGGCACGTTGGTACTCCATCCATCCATCCATCCATGGATGGATGATCCATGTGGTGCCTTATATTGACGTATTTCCGCTTTTTACATAGATCCCAGTGGATAGTGTGTACTGTGATAGGGTTCCTATACTTTGAAGAACACAGCATGTTTGTTTTCTTTTTAATCCCGAACCCACAAAAAGACAGACAAGGACCCTATTGCTATTGCATCGTGACCATTGTCCCTGGGATTAGCGCGCGTCTCATCTTCTTTCCTTTAAGACTAAGCCAACTCTATACACCCCAGGGAACAGTGACCCTTTGACCTCTGATGCACAGAGTGCTGGGTTCAGTGGGTTGCTATGGGGCTCTTGAGTCTGGCATAATTTTGTAGGCAGAGGAGAACCTTTGGGGCCAAAAGGCCCCAGCGCCCGTGAATCTTTTTACTATTTTTACAATTTACTAATTTGTCTTCTCTTTCTTGTTGACAGGAAAGTGGTAGAATTATACTTTAGTCGTTATTTCTGTCTCGGATCTGTTGAAATAGCGAGGGACACATATTGACAATAAATCTGCTTGGAGGTCTGACTACAAAATTATGTCACGGCTTAAAAGCCCCATACAGGAAGAGGAAGACAGGTGAAAATGTCGACGGCTTTTTGGACTCAGTTGTTCCATTGAGAGAATTTGCCAGGGGTGTCGGGGTTTTTACCATGGAAAAATTAGATAATGTATTATTATTATTATTATTAAAAGAGAGAGAAAGGGCAGATAGAGGGCAGAAAGATGATAAAAACTGATTGAGATGATTCAGAATCAGATGTATAATACGTCTGCATCTGACATGTGAGCTAAACCCAGACACCCTACTGTGTTTCTTTCTTTTCTTTTTTTATAATTTATTTTTCTCCAACATCTAAAGACCACGTACTGTGCTTTTTTATGGAGAATCCAGGTCAATGAAATGATGCCTCATGGATGTCACCTGCAGCTAAATCAGTTTCTGTCAGGAAGGGGAGCAGACAGGTAGACAGCTAGCCAGTTGTTCCTTGCAGACATTTAACATGAATCCAACCAAGGCAGCGCCTCCAAGCACACCCAGACCTACGCCATGTAATGTTGTATTCATCAGGCGGGCTACAGGTCTGCCGGAACCACCAAACCGGAAACAGAATCCGAAATGTTTAAAATTGGTTTAAATTGGTATAATCGGTTAGTTTCTTTTGGTATAATAATCGTTTGGTATGTTGATCTTTCATTCTAACTCGTAGTGCGACTTGCGAGAATAAACTGGTTGTTTTTCAAATTTTTAGGCCACGCCTTGACAGGAACAGCTCTCATTTAAAGTCCATGTGGAGCACCTAACTAAAAAACTAAAAGGACAAATTGGGTTCCTCTATAGAAATAGGTCATGTTTTTCTCTTGCCAGTAGAAAGACTATTGTTCAATCTGTTATAATGTCGGTGTTTGATTATGGTGATGTGCTGTACATGCATGCCTC
The DNA here is from genome assembly GCF_963921795.1 of Nannobrachium achirus. Classification (NCBI taxonomy): domain Eukaryota; kingdom Metazoa; phylum Chordata; class Actinopteri; order Myctophiformes; family Myctophidae; genus Nannobrachium; species Nannobrachium achirus. The sequence goes on from NC_137816.1 coordinate 55,308,092, forward strand.
ACTCTCCACACTTAAGCCTCTTGATGCTGTCTACCACAGTGCCTTGCGGTTTATAACTGGTGATGATTATCATACCCATCATTGCTTATTATATGAAAAAGTAGGTTGGCCATCTCTCACAGTTCGTAGAGAGCAACACTGTATTTTATTTATTTATAAGGCCTTCTGTGGTAAACTTCCTTTGTATTTATCCTCGTTGGTAGAACCAAAAGTCACTGGACATGCGACTCGCTCACAGGTATTTATTAGGTACTCCTGTCCTATGAACTATGAACATTGAGCAAGGAAAGACTGCCTTCAAGTATTACGCTCCACACAAGTGGGATAAACTTCAGGACTCTTTGAAACTGGTTCGATTGGTCTCAATAGGGACATTTAAAGTGCTCCTTGGGGGCACACTACATAGTGAATGTACATGTTTTGTGTAAAAACTATATACTGTATATATTTATGTACTTCTTGCATCTGTAACTGATTTCTGATTTGATTGTCTATTGTATTTTTCATTGCTTGTGTTGTTTTTATGATGTGATCAGGGTGTCCTTGAAAAAGAGAGCTTGCTCTCAATGGGCTCCCCTGAATAAATAAAGGAAAAAGAAGAAGAAGAAAGAACACACGGGCCAGTTTCAAACGAATACCGGCTTTCCTCTTGAGGTGGAAAGCCTGGTGACGCGTGGTTAGAATGGGAGTCGGCTGGACTCACACGTATCCACCACTACATCCGGTGCGGTGCGCAGCACTCGAGTGCGGGGAGCTTGAGCAGACTGCCGACCACATCTAGTCAACACTGTATAATGTATATAGAACACCACCTTAATTCAGGGGGACCAGGGCCTCTTCCTAGTGGGACCGGAGAAGAGGGCATGGCTGCAAGACACGGTGTTGGACATTTGATGCCGACAGTTGTTTTCATAGTTGTATTTATATAACATGTCGGGCAGAAACCTTGTATCTCCAAGTTTCAAATTTGTACGTGTTTTCGTAAAGTAAATGCCCTGCTTCATCATACAAGACTGTGGCACAAAACTAAAATAACAGATCTAAAAGCACACAAGGCCTTGCGGTGCGAGGTGTTGTGTGCTTGTAGATTGTCTATTTTCACAATTTTAAATAATTTTCAAAATGATAAACAAGGTTTCCACCCGGCAACAACGATATGGTTTATATGCCTCTACCTTAAAATAATTTAGCGGTTAACCACTTGAACCCCAGCATCCCTATCCACACCAGCTTTCAGTCTAGCTCTCCTACACTCTCTCTCTCTCTCTCTCTCTCTCTCTCTCTCTCTCTCTCTCTGCTTTCCTCCTTTTTGCCTTTCCTACTCTCTCTCCCTCTCAGCTTCCCTATTAGTATCTGTCTCTCCGTCTCAGCTTTAGCATGTCTCACCTACTCTGTCTTGCGGTATTTCGTCATGAGTGAAATCGGTGGGTGAGGAACTCCTTAGAAAAAAAAAAAAAAAGAAAGAAACATAACAAATTACACAGTCAATATATTGACTTAGTTATCTAAAAATAATCCTCTGTTGAGAAGAGAGGTGGGGAAGGGGCCCACTCTGATTAACTGACCTGCACTCACCCAAATTACCTCAGACGTGATAAAATACTATACACACGTACACACATACTCACACATACGGGCGCGCATGCAGTGTCTCACACACACACACACACACACACACGCGCACGCGCGCACGCACGCACGCACGCACGCACACACACACGCACACACACACACGCACACACACACACACACACACACACACACACACGCACACGCACGCGCACACACACGCACACGCACGCACACGGCTTTAAGGTGAATATTTTACTCATGATGACTTACAGTAAAAGAAAATAGAACCGGCAAATCCACTGGAGGATAGGTGCAGGACCAGCGAGTCGAGTGATTAACATTTGACAAAAAAGTCTTCTTTAGAAGAATTCTGAAGAAGAATCATTAGTCGGAGCGTTTATTATTATTTTTTGTGTAGCTACAGCTATATCCACGCAGAGACCACAGCTGCTTAATGGGTGCTATTTGTTTCCTGTCTTCCAAATGCTTTTAAAATAGATTTGACAAGCCTTTAACCTTGGGGTGAGGTAGTTATAGAAAATAATAGCCATGCAGCTCTTCATTGATTCTATAGAACACAAAATCAATGGGCTTTTAATTAGAATGATCTAGAGACGTATGTGTCTTGTTCTAGTTGAGCAACTACAGTCCTCTCTTAGAAAACAAAAGGTTCTGTATGGAATGGGGGGGAAAAGGTTCTCGGGTTCATCCGAGTAGAGTAGTTACTGTAGATTCACTAACAACATGATGCGATTTGGGTACACGCACAATGTTAGAGGTCAATCACATTGTTCCTTCTCTTGTTTAACTAATTAAAATGCTGATTAATCAAATGTGACAATTTTAACTCTGTCCAAACTCTCATTATGTTAGAAGGCTCTGACACCACACATTAATTTGCGATTCATAATTAGCGGTGATTGGTAACAACATACAGTACAGTAGTAGTACAAACAACACTAAGCGACACCCTTTGTAGCCCTACAAAGTAAAATTGCGTTAATTTGACTCTGAGAGTGTAAAATGTAAATGTATTAATTAAATAAAAATCATTCCCAGTGTGAAGTGAGCGGTGCTATTTATTAGAGATGGGCAATATAATCGATATCCCAATATATCGAAATATTTTATTTTCCCAAGGCCAATACTGTATCGATTGCAATACTTTTGGAGAGAAAAAAAAAAAACATGCATAGAAAACAATGTTAGAAGTCCGACCATGACACTCCGCTTTAGATGTTGCTATAGCTAGTTTGCCTTCCAGTGGTTCATCTCAATATATATTGCAATGTATCGCAATTTATAATCGCAATATGTATCGCAGCACAATATATCGTGATACGTAGCGTGAAGTTCTTGCCAATACCCATCCCTACTATTTATTTATGAGTTTGTTAGGGTGTCCCAGCTTGGCCAATGTGGGATGAGGCGGGTCATCATACAGACACGGGACATACGTACATACAGATGTGGGACATACGTACATACAGACAGACGTGGGACATACGTACAATCGTACATACAGACAAAGCCAGATGTAGGAGCGGTTAGCACTGCTCAAAAACACTCAGGATTACACTGTGTACATACTGTATAGCTTTGTTACTGTAAAACAAATTGTTGACATTTTGGTGTAATATATTTCAGCTAGGGTTATTGCAAATAACATCACAGTTACTTAGAACATCTGTCCAGACAATCATATTTCATTTGACAGGACCTCTGTTGCTGGACTGCAAGTCCCTACAACAGGGTTCAGAGTCGGGATGGAGAGCTGTCTGTGTATTAGAGCGCTTAGTCAGTACAGTGCTGAAAACCCCCAGAGGTCTTTCTGTTTAACAAGACAATTAGTTTGCTACCTGTCAACATCACTTTCCATGAATACTATCATTGAAAATAACATACCAATAATGAGACACAAGTACCATAGTTTAATAGTTTTGTATTGTGCTGTATTGGGTTGAATACTTATTTCTTTCCTTTTCACTTTTTCTTTCCTTATTATGTTTGCCTCCTTGCTCATGCTGGTATTATTTATTTAAATTGCCAACTTTAAATATAGCATAAATGGGAATAACAAATCTGAAAACAAAAAAACATGTATTACATTTTATGTTGTTGTCTTTTACTTCTATTCATTTGTTTTATTCCCCTTTTGAGTTTTCCCACTCCATTTCTTTCCATAGCTCACATCAGGATTCTTCCGACTTCTGACATTCTCTGGTCTATTAGTGACCGTCTCAATAAAGCTCCCAATATATAGAAACTTTTTTAGTTAAGTTATCCATCGAATTCCGATCCCAAATGATCAGTTTGAACAAATCTCAATGCAAAACCACTCAGAGGTCCATTCCGTTTTACTGGCCAGAGAAAATAAACCAAAACAAACAAACAAATCAAACATACAAAACTGTTGTATTCCATGCACACATGTCAGGAGTCAAACTGGCAGCAGCAAAGCCCCCACCCGCCCACCAAGCATCACTTTGGCCTTACCTGTGTTGGCAAAAGGTGCTTGTCGGGAGTAGGAATCCCTGAAGGGGGTAGAGGGTGTGCAGTCCTTGCCTCTCTGTGTTTATGTGTGAGTATATGTGTGAGAGCAGGTTTCTGAGCCTAAGAGCAAGTATACGTGTCCTTGCCTCCCTCTCTCTCACTCTCTCACTCTCACTCTCTCTCTCTCCCTCTCTCTGTCTTACGTGGAGTCTAGATCTACGTGGAAGCCCAGAGAGCTTGCTCCTACTTATAAGGGGGGACAACACACCTCCCTCTGCCCCCCTCCCCCCTCCCCCCACACACACACTCCTCCTCTCTGGTCTACCTCATTCAGAACTCTCTCTTTCATCACAGACAGACAGGGAGGGAGGGAGGGAGGGAGGGAGCGATGGTGGGGCGGGGGCAGAGAGGGGAGGAAAATCGGAGCGAGGGAGAGAGATTGGAAAAGTGAGTGAGAAACAGAGGGAATAGCTGATGGGAGGTGGGATGGAGGGATAGAGAAAGATAAGGAGGGATTGGAGGAGGAGGAGGAGGAGGAGAGAGAGAGAAATTCCGGAAGTGTGAGAGAAAGAAGATGGCAGGAGAGGGACGGAGAGTTAGAAAAAGTGGGTTAGAGGGAGTTAGGGGAGACTGGAGGGAGGGAAAACCAAGGAGGTTTGGAGATCAGAGAAAGTGAGGGACCGGGGGGGAGAGCTGGGTGGGAGAGGAGGATGGGGGGAGGGAGGGAGAGAGAGAGGGAGGGAGGGAGAGAGAGGGAGGGAGGGAGAGAGGACCATTCAGAAGAGGAGGAGTTGGTGGGTCGTGTCATTGCGTAGTTGGAACGACAGACCATGCACTTATTTACGTCATCTTGTCTTGTGACCTGGGCATGTCACCAGCTAAAAATACAGAGCCAAAGTTTCTCTGTATGCGCCTTGTCTCATCATCAACCCAGCCTTCTATCATTCTACCATTCCAGCTATATCCATTTATCGGTAACAGGTTCAAGGGTTCTTTAATGATATTAACCCATTAAGACCGGGGAACGCGGCTGTGCCATGTAACCACATTATTTGTTATACTTTGGCTATTCAGAAATAGCAGATCTACAGAAATAGCAAATCTACTTGTAGATTAGCTATTTCTGAAAAAAAAAAAAAAAAAAACGAAGTGCGTCAATCTTTGAATATATCCTAGGGATACTGAAACCTGGCTACGCCGAACGCAATAACCTCAGCAACTGTCCCAAATGGTAATTAACTTTTTGAGGAGCCGAGACCGAAGAGAGAGAGAGAGCTCCCCAAACCGCTTGGAGCGAGAAACAGAGAGCGTTCACTTCAGCCTGTTTCTCGTCAACTCGCCGGAAGTTAAGTGTTTACTATCTGTTTTGTTATAATGGGACAGACTGTCTCCCTGGGCTATGGGATAGGATGAAATATGCTGGCTAGAGGTATGTTTTAAAGCAGACAATGATCTGATAACACAAACCCATAAAGCCATAAGACAAATATGGGTAAATTCTCCTTCTACAACACTGCCACCCAGGTGTGGAATTCCTCAGCTACCTCCCTTAAAACATGTAGCTCGCTGGCATCCTTCACAACTGCCCTGAAAACTCACCTTTCAGGAGGCCAGACTAGTTAAAATTAGGTTTTTATGTTGCCACACCCACCAGTTCATTAAAGGCCCAGGTCACCTCTGGGACAACCAGATCTTATTTTATTGTTGTTTGGGACAAGACCAACACAATCCTGAGTTATTATTTGTGTTCAATCTGTGTTTTGAGATATGTTAGTATTTCAGCATGAATGATGATGCATTTTGCATCATATGATGCATCATGCGGCATCATATGATGCAAAATGCACCAGGGGGTCTAATAAAGTACTGTCAACCTCATAGACACATGAAAACCAGAAAAAGAACAAGTTAAAGAAGAAGTTATTTGAAGTTGTTGTCAACATTGTTCAAATGTCAAATTGTTTTTGTTTTTTAATCTGTGGTAACAGATCTCTCCGTTTGTCTTCTGACCATGTCAAACCTTGGCATTGATATCCTTCTGTTTATTGTTGAGTCCAATTCCAAAACGAATTAGCTGTTGTTTGGAAAGCTCAGATCAGACATCATCTTAGAACAGATATCAATCTTCTTAGATCTGATAATATTTAAGTTACTGGATCTGTGACTCTTGATTCAAAACAGATCTGTTGTGTGATGTTGCCTGGTGTAGCCTCTATACTGATATGTGGTGACCATGAGTCTTAGATACCCTTATCATAGTCGACTAATTCATAGATGACTGATGTCACAGGCTGGCTACATAAAGTGGCCACATGAAGTGTGCCTCTCAATGCAGTACAAGCTACATGTAAATTGTGATGGCTTGGATCGAAGAAACTGTTTGGATATATGAACTATAGTGGTTTGGATATATAGAAGCTCTTATGGTTTGTATAGAAACTGTGACAGTTTGGATATAGAAACTGATGGTTTGTATAGAAACTGTGGTGGTTTCAAGCTGTTTTCATGCACTTTAATTTGTAATGAAATGCATGATGACATAGACTTTAAAATCCCCATTTATCCAAATGATTATATTAGTACATACTGTACATACATCTGGTTACATTCGTGCACTAAGAGTTACTGTATATTGATCATTTTAGTCTACCATCTTTCTATGTATCACCTTGCCCACTAGTTCTTTTTGCCACAGGTTGTCCTGAGGGAACATACCGGTACAGTATATTTAGTATTTATGCCATACACTGACTAATCATCTGCATGCTCTAACAATATTATTTTTATGTCAATGTAGACATGGGGACAAATTTCGCAGGCTGATATTGGTTCCCAGTCCATTCCTGTTACTGTGCAAATAAATAATTGACACAGGGATTTAACAATCAGCATCCTTCATTATATCCCGTCCCCGAATACCCTGAACTGTTTCATGCTCCCAAAACATTGTCATTACTTGCAGACACAGACAGAGAGAAAGACAGAGAGGGGTTCACAATGAATCTGTATGAGTGAGATAAGGAGGAAGTAGACGTGGGAAGGAGTAGAGACAATGTGCAACTGTTCAGCTACTCTTTCATAGCTGTAGGTATTTGACTGCATACATTAGTATTAGTATTTTATTAGGGCCTCCTGGTGATAACGCACCTTTCTAGTGTCTAGATAAGTTCAGGGTGTAAACACGCGTGGCACGTCTGATTCTTGCGCAAATTAAACGTTTATTTTGATACTGCTTCTGCTCCTACATCTCCTTTTTATAAACAAACTTGCAGTCCAACCAAAACAGTGGTTAAATACAACAGTTTTTGAAAAACTCTAAACCAAGACCCATAAATGTTTGTGCATGCACATACATGCACATGTGACATTTCATTCTAGTGCTTGGCACATAGTAACTGCACATTTCAGCACCTTGGACAGCACCTTGGACAGCACCCCGGCAAATGTATCTTAACCAAAAAGTCTCCTAAAATCCAAGCAATTTCATTACAAATGTATTAAACAAAACAAGTGTGATTTGATTTGTCAAAACATACTGTGGTTATTCAGATGTGAAAAGATGAAGGTTGCCAGTTTAGCTGGAATTATACATACAGTAACTAGGATGGCACTCGCCAAACTGGGGACAGTTATTTGTGATATTCGTGGTGTTTCGGTTCCTGGAAACTGTTGGTCGGCATTTGGCACCACACCTCGGGTCACACACACACACACACACACACACACGCACACACACACGCGCGCAAGCACGCACGCACGTGTGTGTGTGCGCGCGCACACACACACACACACACACACACACTTACATATACTGTATTATTGAATAAATCTACTAAAGGCATCTTAGTATCAATTCTTCATTCTCTTGCAGGTACATAGGTACGAACATTTCCACAACAGATACAGGCTCGCCAGACAAAAACTCAATAAAGCTATTAGGGTCGGCAAAAGCAGATTACAAGGCCAAGAAAACAATTTGATGGACACAACTCCTCGGCGACCTGGAGATCATTTAAACAACTGACCAATTATAAAAGGAAAGTTCTGCATCTGTAGCCAACGAGACCTTTTAAACTTGTTTCACAACACAAAGGCCTCCTCGTCTCAGTGATTGTCTCCAACTCTCTTGTCCCTTCCGTAGTCCTATAGCGATTATTGGTGCATGGAGGTGCCATGTGCAAGCTAGGTTCTTACTCCTCACCTCAATGACTGTGTGTCCACCTCCTCCCTCTCCCCTCCATGCCTGCTGTTGGCACACAGCCCTGTCCCCGTAATCACTCAGCCCCCCCCCCCCCCCCCAGCCCCCTCCATGCATGCTAGAACTGGCTCTAGCCAACACACAGTCCCATCAGCACTCAGTAGATTCAACCATCAAAATGTCAGGAAAGTGTGCTAGCCATCTAGCCCCAGGTTCCACCGACATTTTCAGCGTGCCAGTCCCAGTACACGATTGGCTGTGGGCAGGCGTGCCTACTGTGCCAGTCCTGAAGGACAATTGGTGAATTTGGTTTTAATTGTTCCTTTGCTTTGGCACTGCTCATTGATCAGCATTTGACTGGTATTTCTACATACAGCTATGTCACGGTGTCCTGTGTGGTCACAGTGCATCTGTTCAGAGTGTATGTGCTTCATAATTGGTTTCCCCAAATAAACAGAACTTCTCCAGAATGATTTCTATAAACAGCCGAATGGAGGCCTCCAATGTTGTGCATATTACACGACACAAGTCTGCCTTGTGGGTGCATGCATATGCATGCGTCCACGTGTGTGAGACAAGTGACCAGACTTGCAGACAGGTGGGCTGCTGGACCAACAAACAGGCAGACAGACAGACAGGCAGACAGACAGACAGACAGACAGACAGACAGACAGACAGACAGACAGACAGACAGACAGACTGACCAACACATATACCGGTATGCAGATTTAAAAACAAGGTCATACAGACAGGCATTCAGACAGACAAGCAGGGAAGTAGGAGGAAACTGAGGCAGTGATGGGCAGAGATAGACCTCCAAAGGTCAATAGTCCATTACTTCTCTTGTTGGGGCCACAGCCTCCCCTCTCCGTCTGACAGTGGCTCATTAGGAGATAGCCATCAGCAGAGGAACACAAACAGTCTTTATGGGGATTATTCATGAGGGCACAGGGGGCCACATAGCAGCAGGTGAGCTGGTGTTCTGGAGGTTACAAGTTCAGGACGGAGAGAGTGACCCCCATTTCTCCAGTGAAGATGCTTTGTGGCCCAAAGTAGAAGACAAGTGGGTGTACAGGACCCCAATCACACAGGAGTGCTATTAACGACACAGTAAAATGCTCAGTGTTCATGTATTAGTTTTACCACTTTTGTTTAAGGTAAGTGTTTTGAATATTGAAACATATGGAAACAGGTGAATAGTGTTTATGGTTATTGTTGTCGACATTGAACATTTCCTCGGTGAGAGAATGAATAATAAATACCAGTGTACATTTTAGAAGATTTATTCAATCCAAAAGATGACGATAATATGACAATAATTCCTATGTAATATAATAATGAGAAAATAAGAGTGAAGAATAGAAAGAAGAAAGGAGAAAGGAAAAAGAGATGGAAGAAGGAAAAGGGAAGGCAAAGGGAGTCATTCTGGATGTTGAGACAGCTTAAATACACATTCTGCAAGGACACATTGTTAGGATAATCTGAGGACTGACATTCCTTCTGTCTGACCAAAAGATGTGTTCTCTCAGCACTTGAGTATGGAAGGTCACTTCTGCCTGACTATGAAATGTGCTGCTCAACGCTCAGCGACTGAGAGCGGCGACACCCTGACCAACTACTGCATGTGTTCCATTTTTATTGACTCAGAATGGAAGGCCCACTGCTATATGCCGAGGCCATATCCAGAGTCTAGCCACTACTGACGTCTAGAAACATTCTCCTTGCGTTCATAACACCTTATAACTTGTCGTCTTGTGTACTTGACCTTGCTGTATGAGCCTGCTGCTTCATAACACAGTACACTGAGGGTGTACTAAACCCATGACATTAACATACTCATTTACTTCCCTTGCTAGGTCAATATATTCAGACACATAAGCATACAGTCTTATGATATTAATATAACCAAAGTAAGATGAATATTAATAAATATATAATTGCTATATCAATAATCGATAACTCAATAATTGATAGATCAATAGCCTAAAAAGGAATTTAAATTGTATTACGTTACAGTTATGGGATATGTGCACGTGTTTTGGGGAATGATGTAAGGATATGTTTTATTGCTACAGGAACCATTTTGTTGTGTTTAAGCATTTGAGGAAAAACTGCAACACAATATAATTACTGTAGCAGTTTGGCTGCCCTATGGGCCATAGGGCAGGAACCTATCTCCTGTTTCCGTAGCTTGAGGCAGCTTGATGTACAAGTACACCCCCTATGTATGTGTATGTGGCAGGGACTTACCCAACCCTTGATGCTGAGTCCCAAGCAGGGAGGCACTGGGTCCCATTTTTCAGAGTCTTTGGTATGACCCAGCCAGGGATCAAACCCTGACCTCCCAGTCCCAGGGCGGACAATCTACCCACACTGGTTTTGGGTAGGACACTGTTATTTGAAACAGATAGGACACTAAGGCGCTGCCATCCTTGTTGTACTGCAGTTCAGTGGTTCTCAACCTTTTCAGGACATGACCCCCAACATAATCATATTTCAACTGGGGACCCCCCCCCCCCACCCTGACGAGCACATACAGTTGAGGAATTACATTTTAGTTCTATTGTGAAACTATTTTCACAATTTCTGACTCTAATATTTGACAATTTGGCCAATGTTTTATTTGTTATTGAAAGAGGTAAAAAATTGTCACTTTAGAAATGTACCCTTAAAATGTATGTTGGTTTGTTTTTCTGTTGATTAGCGTAATGTTGCACATTAAGCTAATCATCTGGGGACCCCCCAAAATAATTTGGTGTCCCCCTGGCCTCGGGGTCCCATCCCACAGGTTGAGAACCACTGGTTTAGACATTATTGCAGTTACTTCCCTCTATTGGGAGAGGGAGACAACAGACATTGGCAAGTTTATTGCCAATAATATGATGATACATTATATTTTGTTTGGCACACAAATCTATGCAAAATGATGGCTTCCGCAAACCAGCTCCATATAATCACCAAATGCTTTCACGAACCTCCAAAACAACAATCCAGACTTCCAATAACAGAACTGCTCTATCAGGGCTCACATGGCGCCCTCCGGAATTGGTAACCTCTCCACAATGATTGTGATTAGATATTCTGACATCTTTGGCAATCCAAGCAAGAATAGACAAAAAGCTAAAATGAGCCATTAGTTCACATTGTGGAATCGGCAGAGGCTATATTTCAACTGAATCACACACACACAAACACACACACACACACACACACACACACACACACACACACACACACACACGCACACACACACACACACACACACACACACACACACACACACACACACACAAGCCCGAAAGTTCTAAAATTTTAAAGAATGTTTAAAAGTTCATGAAAGATGAGCATGAGGAAGCTGGAAATAGTATGAAATTAAGAGAATGTAAAAATGTCTAAGTAACATGGGGGATGAAAGAGAAAGATTTAGTACACAGTGTTTGTTTCTGTCATGATTGCTGAAGTAGATGTTCCTCCTCTAAATGAATCAGTCATTCATTTAAGACTCGTTAAGATTTTTTCCTGAGGGAAATGGCTGATAGCTAAACAGTCATTTACAGGAAACCACGAAGGCAGCTAAATTTAGCCTCGTTTCACTTCTGCTTGATAACAACCGGAGGAAGAAAAGAATATAAATGAGAACATGAAAGTGATTTTGCTTTGGTCAACTGATCCAAAAGCTGCATCGCCTTTGTGGCTCCTTGCAGTAACTCCCCATCTCTGTGTTTTGTCTTGAAATAAGATGTCAGATAATTACAGTATATTCAATTTTACAATATCTTTCGGTAGCACTTTACAATAATGACCTGTTATAAAGCATTTATAAACATTTATAACACATTAATAAGCAACTTGTAGATGAGTAATAATGAATGAACAAGCGGTTAATACATGTTTATTTAAACATTTATAACTATATTTAATAATCATTTATAAATTGTTAGTAACTAGTGAACTATTCATGAATAAGCCATTTGTAAACAATTATAAATATATTTTAAATCATTTGTAACCAAAGTTATTTAGTATTTATAAGCTATTTAGAGATAAATAACTAATCATTTACAAGCTATTCATATACATTGGTAAATGTTTAGTAAAACATTTATAACCCTTTTTATGCCTTTGTAAATGATTATTAAAACATTAATAACAGTTATAAGTTATTTGTAGATAAGGAACTAATCATAGACAAGCTATTTATATACTAATTCATTATTTACAACTGTCTATTTATGTGGCCTCCATTTTTGTTCATGTTTAACAAATGCTTTGTAAAGCATTCCTAAATTATCTATAAATCATTGCTAGATGTTATCAAGAGCCCTAATGTAAAGTGAAGACACTTCATAATCTACAACTGTCTGTTAACGTGGTCTTCACTTTACACTACCAATGATTTATAGATATTTTAGGAATGTTTTACAAAGCATTTGTTAAACATGAACTGTCTGTTAACGTGGTCTTCACTTTACACTACCAATGATTTATAGATATTTTAGGAATGTTTTACAAAGCATTTGTTAAACATGAACAAAAATGGAGGCCACGTTATTAACAGACAGTTGTAGATTATGAAGTGTCTTCACTTTACATTAGGGCTCTTGATATCATCTACCAATGATTTATAGATATTTTAGGAATGTTTTACAAAGCATTTGTTAAACATGAACAAAAATGGAGGCCACATTATTAACAGACAGTTGTAGATTATGAAGTGTCTTCACTTTACATTAGGGCTCTTGATAACATCTAGCAATGATTTATAGATAATTTAGGAATGCTTTACAAAGCATTTGTTAAACATGAACAAAAATGGAGGCCACATAAATAGACAGTTGTAAATAATGAATTAGTATATAAATAGCTTGTCTATGATTAGTTTCTTATCTACAAATAACTTATAACTGTGTTATTAATGTTTTAATAATCATTTACAAAGGCATAAAAAGGGTTATAAATGTTTTACTAAACATTTACCAATGTATATGAATAGCTTGTAAATGATTAGTTATTTATCTCTAAATAGCTTATAAATACTAAATAACTTTGGTTACAAATGATTTAAAATATATTTATAATTGTTTATAAATGGCTTATTCATGAATAGTTCACTAGTTACTAACAATTTATAAATGATTATTAAATATAGTTATAAATGTTTAAATAAACATGTATTAACCGCTTGTTCATTCATTATTACTCATCTACAAGTTGCTTATTAATGTGTTATAAATGTTTATAAATGCTTTATAACAGGTCATTATTGTAAAGTGCTACCTATCTTTCTATTGATACAACATCAAATCAAGTTTTCTTCTCATTTGGCAAAAGCAGAGAACAAGTGGCTGCTTTGGGGCGACAGTGGCTCAGGGGTAGAGTGGCCGATCCCGGCCTCCCCCAGAGTTAGTGTCCTCGAGCATTGAGCAAGACACTGAGCCCCTAATTGTTCCCGATGTTCAGTTTGGTGTCTTGCATGGTTTCCTCCGCCGCGTGTGAATGAATGGGTGAATGTAATGCAAAATCAGTGTAAAGCGCCTTCGATAGAGGCTCTATATATTTTACAATCAAAAGATTAATCTGAAGAAATAAGAGTGGTTTAGAATGTAGGGAGGCAGGGATGAGCACACAGAGACTGTAGAGATGAACAGGCCCTTGCCTTTCCTTTGCAATAAGATAAAGGTTCCTTATCTCCTCCCAGCCAGGTGCTCAGAGTGGTGATCCAATCAAGACCAGCTTAAAAGAATTCATTGACTTGTGAACCCGGAGCTCAATAGTATGAATGTTTAGGGGAGAAAACAGAGAGACACGACCCTATATGGGGTAATGGTGTGTGTGTGTGTGTGTGTGTGTGTGTGTGTGTGTGTGTGTGTGTGTGTGTGTGTGTGTGTGTGTGTGTGTGCGCGCGCGTGCGTGTGTGTTTCTGTGTGTGTTTGTAGGGCTACTAAGCAACACAATAGTGTCTTCTACAACATAAAATCTAAGTCTTTATTTGTTGGTTTGTTTACTACAATCATACTTTTGATCCCGACTAGCTCACCTGGAGCCTATTTAGGATGATTGCAGGGGCCCTGGACTGACAGGGCGCTTAAAGATGCAATAGTTAGATTTGACTCTTTATTACATTTTGCATGGTGCTTCAAATTCCCAGTGGATGCCCTGCTCCTTTGATACTTCAACATGTTGCAAAAATGTTAAGCTTTCAGGTGGCTAAACCTGTTGCATTGTCCACTTAAAAGTTCAAATGTAGTTGCAAATCACTCCGTCCCCTATCCGGCCAGCGGACCACGTCATCGCGCTAATCAGCTTCGACTACATTCAAACCAATTACTGTAAGGAGTGTGTTGTCTACCCTCAATGTGTCATCTTGGAATCAGGCGAAAACAAATCAGTCATCTCCATACAGTATATGGGCACAAAAGGGGGCATGCCCATATATGGGCATATATAAATGACTTAAGGGATCTCCATATAATATGGGTATAAAACTGGAAACTGGTAACTCGGTTATGCACAGAGCCGAATCGTCTGACTACAGTGACGTGTGATTTATCAATCATCAGCCATGATGTTGATGGGTCAACTCTGTGCATAGAAAAAAGGTAAACAGGTGCTTCTTTCCTTTGTGGTTATGTTGATTTATATACATTTTTCATGTCAGCCAACTACATTTTACATGGCAGCATGGTATAACCAAGTGTTGTTGGTATTGCCAACAGCCGTTGCATTGTTGATGTTACTTACACTAAAATACCAATGACGACAGCTCTTCTCTTTGACTCTGCAAAGTAATGGTGGATTCGGCAACGCCCCAAATAGTTTGTCTCAAATAATAGCTTAAGTGTGGGAAAAAGAAAAAAAAGAAAAAGAAAACAGCTTCCTCTCTCCATGCATACGATATGACAATGGGCAATGGCATATTGAGCAAGTTCAAGTCGATGAGTAAACCCACTGAGAAGAAAAATGGATGAGGACTACGGATGGACTGGCAGAGTTTTGTTCATGTTATAGTACGCTAGTACGGATGAGCAGGGAGTTGATTGGCCCCTATAACCCCTCCCATTCCTTAAGGCCCTTATCACAGCTTTAATGCAAACAGCTGAATGCGCTCCGCCTCCTGGCCGGATACTGCAGTGGGGAGCAACGGAGCGAGGAATTGATGGGACTCACGGCAGACGTGTTTCACTATATTGATGATTGCATAATCTGCCACTTGCAGCCATTGCAGAAAGACAGAAATGTACTTGGTGGACAGATTTTGGAAACAACAAAGTTATTTCGAACGGATTTGTAATTTATTGATGAGAAAGCCAGAGAGGATTGGGCAGTCGGGTTTTAACATATGAAACAGGTTTTAAATTGGGTTAGAATCCAATAACTCATAATGACGAGGTTCAGTTATCAGGGTATGTTATGGGGAACATATTACACAAGAATGAGAGAGAGAGAGAGAGAGAGAGAGAGAGAGAGAGAGAGAGAGAGAGAGAGAGAGAGAGAGAGAGAGCAGGGGAGTCCTAGGCTACACAAGATAATATTCACCATATTCCTGGCCCTGCCCCCGGCTTCCTGTTCATATCCTGAAAGAGGCGGAGGCTGAAAAAGTTGGCCTGAAAAACACCATTTGGTTTCCTGTTGTCCTTGCATTAAAGTGTCAGTAGTTGGCGTTCAGGGCTCTGGGCTCTGAATGTACCTGGGTTGCCATGTCTGCTTATAATAAGCAATTTGTATCTTTTAAAAAAAATAGTATAGTTGCTTATTGGGCTTACTTTCTAATATTTTTTAAACCAGTGGTTCCCAAATCCTTTCATATCAAGGACCCCAGATTAACATATGTGTCTACAGTCGCAGACCCCCATCTGAAATGATGTGGTGCCAGCCAGGGACCTCCACACAGATTTATGTTGTTAAAATGTTTAAAAAATATTCAAAATATTTTTTTCCCTCAATGTTTTTTAAATAGCAAATATACAAGCTCACAATGTGTCGCAATGTGACACATTGTGAGCTTGCTGATCTGCTATTTTCAAATGTAAATGTAAAGTAGTATAGCCTAGTTGCTTCTGTTGGGCTTATTTCTTTGGCAAAATCTGCCAACAGACAATTCCCTGTCACTTCCTTACTTGGGAGGAAGTGAAAAGATGTTTTTTGAAGCAGCACACAGAGAAAAACTCTCTTAAGCCCTCTGTAAAGAAAATGGCAGCCTCCATAGAGAGGGCCAGGAATATGGTGAATACACAAGATCCATAAATAGGTTGTTGTGGTTGGAGTGAAGGTTATGTTGTGGGGTGGGAAGCGGTGAAAGCCGTTGTACCACAGGGTGGAAAAGGCCACGCACCTCTCGGACTGCCAAATGTCACAGGGGTGATTGATTCTTAAAAGCCACCCACCTCTTATCTGTCATTTTCCTTCTAGAAGCCAAAAAGGTTAGTGTGCCTGCCCACTTCCTGTCTGCAGTCGTCCTTTCCTGTCTGAGCTGATGTCTATTAGAGCTAATGTGTGTCCTCCAATTGACATCAGATGATGATGATGATGATGACGGCGATGAGTCTACACGTCGTCTACTACTCGTACAACAGGGGCGTGCAGAGAATGTTAGAGAGGTAGGGGCTCACATTTTAAAAAAGGCCTTTTGGTGAAAAGGAACACCTCCCATCAAAGTTGATTGGTTAAATTAGGCCCACACACCCACACCAGTGTTCAACAGTGAATGGCATTGAAACAGGCTATATTAAGTCCAAGAGTACTGCAATTACTGCCAATCCTGCTCATGACAGTCTACTTTGCACTGTGTGGTATGTTGTATTCTCTACCATGTTATATTATGTCCCTAATATCAGTATGTTATGTAGTCAGAATCTCAACAATCGCAAATGAACAAAGCATGATTAACAAAGGTATTTAGTTACTTGTAAATACATATTTTTTCACAGATATTGTTTCTGATGCGGACACAAATATGTGTCTCTTCTCTGAATACCATGTGTCAGTGCTGTGTTACCATGTTAGTTAATATACTTTTGTTAGGTAAGGTAAATGTTTAGATTTAGACTTTAGTCTTTGGATAAAAAGTGCTTTACATAGATTGTGCATTATATTCACCCATACATTCATACACTGATGGCAGAGGAAACCATGCAAGGCACCGACCTCGGGAGCATAGGTGTTCAGCATCTTGCTCAACACTTTGACTCGAACTGGGAACCTCACGGTTCCTATCCAGCTGCTCTACTGGCCACTCTACCCCTGAGCCACTACCTCCCAGTGGCAGGTTTACTGTATGTTGGGTCTCTTGTATCTGTACCATGTCTGTACTGTTACTTGGTTAGTTTACAGTTTGTGGAGTCTGTTGTTTCTGTAGGCTATGTGTCAGTATATACAGTATACAGTACTGATTTTGTGCATCAGCAGATGATGTTAAAGGTAGTGTAAGTGATTTTCTTTGGTTAAAATAAGTCTCAAATAGCTCTATGTTCTGAATAGATCTCATTGCTACCAGTAGGAGTCTCCACGTCTCTCCAGCTCTTTGTTGAACAGAAAATGCATTTTCAGGTCGGGATCAGGATAGAGAACTCAGTTGATTAAACAAGTGAAATTGTAAGGGCTCAGAAAGAAATGAGAGAAGAAAAAAATGGAACTGGTCTGGAACATATAAAAATGAAGCTGATAATTCCCGATTGGCTGAAGTTTTGTCACCTACCTGAAAATGTGTTTTCTGTTCATTACAGAACTGGAGAGACAGGGAGGCCCCTTGTGACTGAACAAACACTCTAGCAATGGTTAACCTTTTTAACAACAAACTTTTTGTTTCAACCAATAAAATGTTCCCTTATCCTACCTTTAATGCAGTGTGTCCTTATACACCAATGTCAAAAGGACAAATTCAGACACATACGACACTGATTCTGACAGGACTCGAGGGAGATGTGAGGAGAGGGGAGAGAAGACAGTGAGAAATCATCAGCAGACCTGTCAATCAACAAGTGGCACGTATAATAGACCTAATCATCGTCTCCTCTGCATCAAGGTCGCTCCATATTGAAACGACTGAGGTGAGGCACGGTGAACCGTTTCTGGCCCGTTCGGAAATATCAGCTCATTTATAAAGTTGACAGTGTCATGACATGTAACAGAAACATCACATTTTATTTATTTTAATTTGCAGTCATGTGCAGAGGCCAGAAATCTGATGTATTACTTCCACCATGGATTTACTTCTTTTTTTTTTGCCCCTGTCTGTCTGTCTTTTTGCCTGTCTGTCTGTCTGTCTGTCTGTCTGTCTGTCTGTCTGTCTGTCTGTCTGTCTGTCTGTCTGTCTGTCTGTCTGTCTGTCTGCCTGTGTTTCTATAAGCAATTGAATAAACTTCAGTGGGGTAGGATGGACAATATTATTTGTATATTAATTCTTGATTAAACTTCAGTGGTGTAGGGTGGCAAATATTATTTTCGGATAAAAGAGCATTATAACTACTGATGGTCGCATCCCTTGACTCTATATAGCAGTGGTGGCTGAGTGGTTAGTGTCCACACCTAGGACTCCGGAGGCCCCAGAGGTCGCAGGTACGATTTCCCGCTCCAGCTACCACTGCTCCCCTTCCCCCTTGTGCTCCTTGTGGGCATCACTGGGTTGAGTTCAGCTGGGTTAAAGTTGATAAAAAAAGCAGCTGGGTTGGGCTGCGATATCTGAATTTCCCTCGCGGGATGAGTAGGTACCGGTAACTATCAACTATCATTAGATTGATCCATTTTGATAACTACATCCATGACATTGTCCATTTCCAGACTTTTGCAACTGTACATAATTAGCCTGGCTCCAGACCCTGAATGGCTAGCCTCACCCATTAAAAAGAAATTATGTTCTGGCGATTCAGGAATAATGAATAATGGAGTGAAACAAAATGAAAACATATGTACATGAGTACATAATGCCTTTTGGTGTATAATTGACTACATTCACACATTTCACGAAGATTTTGCTCACGTAATATTTGTGGGTTGGGAAGAAATTAAGTTGGGCCTAATAGCAAAGTGAGAATATGGTGAATACGTTGAAAACTGTCTCGGAACTCTCTCTGTGAGTTTCAAGAGCCAGATCAAGAAGAATGCCAGATCAAAGGAACTGGCAGGAACGCTAGTCAACAAATGACTAACATGGTCAAGTAAAGACAAGTTAGAAAGCAGTTCCGTGCAACAAAGCAAATTGCAATAGAGACGGGCAAGTGAATGAAACAACTTGTCTATTGTTTGACTGTCCAAATCTCCTGCAAGGTCCCTGATTCTCTCTGTGCCTGACTGTCTCTTCTAAGGACACACCAACTCAGCTGCTTTTAGCATGCATGCTTTGACAAATCCCCCCCTTCCCCCCCGAGTATGACTTTGATGATACAGCTATTTTGTTGGCAATAATAATAACTGGCCTTGAATGCTCCATCATGACTTCACTGATTGCTGTTTTTAAGCATTTGACTTTTCTGTTCTGAGTCATCCTGAGTACTTACTCTACTACTGTGACGGAATAGCGTACAGTAGCGTACTTGCCCGACTACAATATAGCGTAGTGTGATATTGTACTCTTTTGCTACAGCCAGTTGTTGTCAGTGAGTCATATCACGTCATGCAGTCAGGTGATGTCTGACGACACAACACCGTCGGTGGTGGAAGGTAACCAAATACTTTACTCAAGTACTGTCTAACAAATCTCTGTGTTTTTCAGGGACGTGCAGAGAATGTTAGAGAGAAAGGAACTGAAATATCTCAAAGGGCCTTTTGGTGGAAATATTGAAAATAGCCGACCTCCAAACTCACAACGCATCGCAGCACGACACGTTGTGAGCTTGTAGGTTGGCTATTTTCAGTACTTGATACCACACTGAACTAAGCATAAAAAAGGCAATGTGGTGTACAGCATGGATTTCTTTACAGACTAGCCCAATCAGTGACTTCTTTTAAGTCACTCCTGAAAACGCACTAGACTTTAGTCTAGTGCTTTTTGTAACTGTGCTACATTGTTATATATCTATGTCTACGTCTGGATTTGCCTTCATTTATATTTTTTTATTTTTATATTTTATACCTTATTTTACTTTCTATTTTATATATGAATCTTAATTGATTGTTGTTATCTCTACGAATGTTTTTATTTTTGTTCCATGACACTGTAAAGCACTTTGTACACACTGTGTTCGAAAAGCGCTTTATAAATAAAGTGTATTAATTAATTCTTTCAAAGATGCTGCATTCAAGTTCAGGAGAATTTGGAAAAGGCAATTCTCTTGAATCCTGCCTTCAGGTATGGCATGGAAAGAGGGGCATTTGCATTTCTTTCACCATAGCGAAAACTGAATTCATTGTCTGGAGAGGGCACTTTTTACAGATGGGTAAAAAGGGCAGGGGCTCAAGCCCCCTTTCATGCCTATGTGTGCACGTACCTGGTGTTTTTGGAGGAGTGAGCGCTCCTGCTTCCTTGATTGGCCAACCAAAGAATCATTGTGAGATATAAGCCTGAGGGCCCTATTTTCATCCATTCCTTATCTCTTATCAATCTTATAACATTTTTTTTTACTATTTTGATATATTTTTTAATACTACAAATAGTCTACATCGACACGTTGTGATCTTGTAATAGATCGGATACAATTTCAAAATTGTAAAAAATAAAAAATAAATAAAAGAAAAGGCAAAACAGTTTAAGGATAAGGAGTTAGGCATGGACGAAAATAGGGCCCTAAGACTCCAACATGTCGGACAACATGTACAACAACTAGTCGACTACATCAGGTAAAGGATATTGCACAAACGGTTGGGCATGTGTTCCCGACTTGCATCGTTCCTGACTTGCGCGGCCGCCGAGTAGACAGGGGCCAAAAGGGGGACATAATGCCCTGAACTAGGTCTGTCACATTCATTACATAATCGACTAATCGCAATTATTTGACAGCATGCTTTGCCGTGGCTGACGTCATGGCCGGCCCGTACAAGGGTCAACAATAGTTGTATAAGGCAGGGGTCTTCAACGTTTTCAGGCCAAGGACCCTTAGTTGAGAGAGAGATGAAGCAGGGACCCCCTCTACATGTTGTATAAAATTGTGTTGTAGATTTTCATCGATTTCATATAGATTCGTAGACTTGTTTGACAGCACTCTCGTCAGTCTATGTCAAATTCATGTTAATGTGTTTTTTCAGATATTTTAACCACTTCAATTGTCGATACTTTGTATCACTCAGTACTTGGTCCAAATGTGACCCGCTAGAAATATGACAACTCCAGGGCTTGGTACAAATATAAAAATGATTTTATTTAGAAAAGAAGTAACCAGAAAAAAATCTTAAAAGTTATTAAAAAGTGTTATTTCTGAGATTTCAATGGCACATGGGGAGAATGGATAACAACAAATGTGCAAAACTAATAAGGAGGGGAAAGGAACAACGGTAGGTGCCGCTTGTTCCAAGACCAAGGCTTCTTGTTTTTAAACACAGGCCAACATGAACACCTCAGGCCAGCACACTAAACAGTTCACCACCTGCAGATTTCTTCAAGTTCAAAGTCTACCCAGTAAGGAGCGCGGGTGGGCCCCACCCCAAACAATTCGACTCAGTGGACACGACCAACATCCACGACCATATACTGGCATCGAGGCACTGACCAGTACAGACAAGACAGTACTGTGGGTCCTCGACACTGCAGGTAGCGTGTCGAGAACCTCTACAACAAACATATTTGCAGAAAATACAAGCTCTCAGAGAGCTCTGCTATTTTCGGCCAAAGTTCTCCTCAGAATAGGGATGCGAGGGTTGAAGTCGTTCATTTAAAAGAATGATCCTATCACACAAAGATTTGGCGGCCCACCTGTAGTAACTCTGAGGACCCCCTAGGGGTCCCGGACCCCCTTTTGAAGACCCCTGGTATAAGGAAATATGTGTCACGGCTCACGGGCTACAATATGTCACGCCACATGCCTGCTTCATGGGTATAACCGGGCTGTTAACTTCAGTCTGCGTCAGAGCACCAACGACTAATGACCTAGCAGCTCTACAACCATATAGTCTCAGCACTATAGAATTCACTGGTTCAGCCAATTCCATCTAGTGTGCTGCTAGGCATCTGATTTAATCCTATTGGGTCCTCTCAGCAAAGCTTGTACAGGTTAAGCAACCAGCATCGGAGCTATCGATTGATAATAAATAACCATCCCCATTCCTGAACATAAATGAGCACTTTGCCTGTTTACAGCTTTGTGTGTGTTTTCAGTATGCCTCATTCAAGCCAACTTGGATCAATTTGCTATTGTTGGTGCTTTGTAGTTCCCTGGGGAAGCATAGGCTTAATAATGATTTATTTGTCTCTGTATAGAACCTAAACAAAGGTGCTAGAGAGGTTTTAAATATGGAGTTTTATTAACTTTATCAACTTGCGAAAGAACACAACTGGATAGAGCGGCCGTTAGAATTAGCATAAAGTGGTGTTGCAGAATTTGTATTATTTATTTTTAATATTTATTTGTTTGTTTGTTTATTTTGTGTTGTATTGTATGGATTCCCAGATTGGGAAAGAAAAAAAACATTTTCTGAACTCTACTTCGGAGTAATGCTTTTCAGAAGTTGTGAGTGACGTCATTTTGTAGTTAAACCGGACCTATCAGACGAATTAAGTTTGGTGGTCGGAGACAGTATGGACAGCCCTTTAGTCTTTCAGGACGGACGTTTATTTAAGAATGGTTGTAAATTGACAATGAACGCTGAATTTACATTGGGAGAGCTCTCATTTCACCATCTTGGAACAGCAAACGATAACATTTCCTCTTTCCTCTGTTCTTTTCTGTTCATCTTGTTCCCTCCGTCATTTTTTTGATTGTCTTTTTATACAGTATCTTCCTCGGTGGTCTCGCCCCCTCAACCTTTCCTGTCTCTCTTCTTTCCCCTCAACACTCCTCTCTTTCTACGCAACATCCATCGAATAAGGTTATTGACACTTCCATTATTGACCGGCTAATGCCGCCCTGCAATGAACTATGGTTATTGAATTGAATTTACAGCCCCTGTCTGTCCCGCTGTCTCTCTCTGTCATCATTTACTTCCGTCCACTAAGGGTACCGACTGGCCGCCACGAGACAGAGACGGAGGAATAATATTCATCCAATCGTTGAGCCGTGATTTGGGCTGATGTGTTGGTCACGGTGTGGGTTTAAGAAGACCCATAAATCAGCCGTGCAGAGGAGGCCAAGGATAGGCAGGAAACAGAATTGGCCATTGGCCTGGTTTCTTCTGTTAAATGAAGCAGGTAAAGGCCACCAGAGACAGGCAAACCAGCTGACAATGCAGTCTCCTGCCTCTCTTACTTTGAGTTTTATTCCTCTTCTTCTCTTTTACCCTTTCCCATCTCATCTATCCCTGACATCTTACCTCTCATCTTCTCACCATGATCGTTGGCATCATCATCATCATCTGCATCATCATCCTCATCAGGGATTGTAGAGATTCCGAAGGCTGCTGCCAGACAATGCGTTGCATCAGTTCCACCATTGTGTGACGATGGCCTGCTCTGATGAGCACCAATCAGTGGAAGGCCTGATTGTGATGGAGATCAATACAATGTTGATTGTAATGGGAGCCTGCATTGCTTTGTTTAGTTTTAAGAGAGAAAAATCAACTTCCCCTCACCATCACAAAGGAGAGGAAACGCTGTCGTAATTCAGACCAGGGAATGCCAAACCACAAGCCAATAAATCTGTGATTTGTATTGCTTTAATTAAACTGAAATTAACACAATCAATGTCTGTTCTCCTTATTGTTGATGGGTAAAACATCAAAGTGTAGAACATCAGAAAACCTGCGTGAACATTACTGATAGAGAGCGCCAGTGAATTTGGTTCAGGTGAGGGTGTTTGGTACCGTCTGAATTAACAGTAAGTGGTTGGGATGGCTGGGGTCTTTGATAAGCCTGCGATAAACCTCTGCAATGCTTTGCGGTTCAAGTCAGTACAGTTCCCATATCAGGCAGTGACACATCCAGTCAGGATGCCTTTCATGGTAACTCTGTAGACAGCCTGTAGGACCTTGGGCCTGTCGTGGAATTCTGGTCAATGATGATCATCAATAATCAATGAGGCAATGAGGAGACAAGACAATGTTTTAGGTGGTGGTGGTGGTGGTTATGATTTATGTACTGTAACATGATCATCTAGCTATTCACATCTAGACTCTTACAAGCTATCACGTATCATAACGTATCATAAATTCAGTTGAAAAGAGGCATCGCTGTGCCTTCCTGATCCTGAATATATGGTGAAGGTTTGTATATCCTATGCGTAATAGTGAATCGTAGCGACATTCGGGCAAGTGCCGCCCTCTCTGCGTTCTCATTGGCTGAATGCAAGGCTGAGAAAACATGGACACTGAGATTACTTTTCCAACAACAGCGATGGAGGCACGCTGTCTCAAGCGACCTTGATCCACGTGAGACACAGCCGAGCGAGCTAAAGCGAGCAAGTCGCCGTGTCGAGCGTTGCGAAGGTTGCTTGAGCAGACTCAGCGCTGTTCGAGTTGTAAACCAGGGGGCCAGAATAGTAAATAATGACTGGGGGTTAACTGTCACTTAACGTGCCTCTGGCCAATCACAGTGCGTCGTTCCGGGACTTGCCTGAACGTCGCTATATCATCCATCACTCTGTCTGGCTTCCTACCTCTCTCCTGTCGGTGGTATCATCTTTGTCAGTGATCAGGCCTTACAAAGGTGTTGGAGCCCATCCTCACCTCGGGTGGAGCTTGGACAGAAAGTCCAGAGTCCAGCGGCACAGGCTGTGGTTGAGTCCTAGGTTTCTGAGCTCGATGCTGAGTCTGGAGGGAAGTACGAGTGTTGGACGTTGAGAGGGCAGTGTGTGCAGTGTTGTGGCAATGCCATTGCTGGAAAAGGTACTCTCATATTTTACTTCAGTAAAAGTATCAATACTGCAATGCTCTGTTACAAGTAAATTCCAGAATTCAACATGTACTTGAGTAAAAGTATGATGTACTTGAGTAAAAGTATGAATGTGTTGGCATCAAAATGTACTTAAAGTACCAAAAGTAAAAGTACACAATGTTTGAAAATAGCCTTCGCGTCGCAATGCGACGCCTTGTGAGCTTGTAGTTTGTCTATTTTCAAAAAGCCAAGGTATAAAATAGGGCTAAAGTGTTTTTTTGTCTGCAAAGTAACCAGTAACTAAGTTTTAAAATAAATGTAGTGGAGTAAAAGTACAATATTTGCATCTGAGATGTAGTGGAGTAGAAGTAGAAGTGGAAATATTCAAGTAAATACAAATACCTCAAAATTGTACTTACTGTACTTTAAGTATATCTACTTAGTTACTTTACACCACTGGGCTATGCAGTGTGTAGAACACTCCAAAGACTGCGGTTGTCTGTCCTGCTTAGTTGACTCTGCCCTCGATTTTGAGGACATAGTGAGTGGTGTGTTTCTCCTCTTCAGTTCCACCCCTGAAAAACGGTTTCTGACTGCTTGAGCATGGTTTCTTTCTGATGTGGATAAACCTTTACTGATTTGGTGGGGACTATGTTGGCTATAATCACTTTTTAATAACTGTCATTTCACTATAAAGGACCACACTACAAATCAATAGAGTTTAAGAGTTTTAATGGAGAGAACCGGATGAAATGAATGAAGCGTAATGAATAGAAAGGCGAAGGACTTCTGGCTGAGTCCATGATGCAGAGTGGCTGGTGCCGGATCGTCGATGATGCAGAGTCTTCGATGCAGAGTCACCGACAATGTTGAGTCAATGACTCAGAGGCAGAGTCTCCGATGCAGAACTTTGCAGAATTGGGGAAGCTTCGAAGCTCCGCCCGGGCACGACGTACCCCCTTGGGGCTCTACGGAAGGGAAGAGTAGAGAGAGGAGATAGAAAATGTTGTGCAGAATGCGATCACGATTGGAGGCGAAGAGGGTTAAGTGAGCTTTTATAGGTAAGCAGACAGGGACGTGCTGGGCCCCTGATTCAGCCCCGGAAAAAGAGTTGGAGAGGCCCTCATTGCACGCTATAGAGAGAGATCTCTCTCTATAGCGCTGCTGCTACTCAAATATTTGCCATTTCAGATCATGACAAGTGACAAGCCAGTGGGCCAATTACTTGAGTTATATTTCGTCGTTGTCGAGTGGAAACCTTGTATGTCCAAAACCTTTTGTTTTGTTTTTATCATTTAAAAAATGATTTAAACTAGTGAATACAGTTTTCTGTTTTCACTACTTTTGTGCTACAGCCCTGTATGATGAAGCAGGGCTTTACTTGCGAAAAAAATTACAAATTTGAAACTTGGAGATACGAGGTTTCTGCCCGACAGTGACGATTTACTTTGTTGGCCGCCCAGCCCCTAAAATGGAACGAATGCGGACATTTTTTTTTTTT
This sequence comes from Nannobrachium achirus, assembly GCF_963921795.1. NCBI lineage: Eukaryota > Metazoa > Chordata > Actinopteri > Myctophiformes > Myctophidae > Nannobrachium > Nannobrachium achirus. Next base: position 55,334,747 of record NC_137816.1, read on the forward strand.
TTTTTTCCTAATGGCCGGCCTGGACCGGCCGGGAATGAACCAGCCGTTCGGGAGTTGTCCCGCCATTCCCAATGGCCAGCACGTCCCTGTAAGCAGATGTGACCTGATTGGAGATTGCCTGATTTTAGGTGTGGCCCTGCTCCTGAACTTCTGTTATGAGCTCTTTATCCACTCGTCTGAATTCCCATCCGCTGCGTATTGGCAATCAGTTCTGTCAAAACAAGCTCTGTGAAATTAGATTTTGTTTATCAGACCAGGCAAAACACGGTCTTAACAATTGGTGCTGACAGTTTGAGCTTCTGTTTGTATGCAGGGAGGAGAAATACAGATGAGTGATCGGATTTCCCCTCTCCTTTCTCCCAGTTCCAGTTACAATTTACAATTTCTGGGAGGCCAGTAAGGACGAATAAGGACGTGTACAGCAGCCAGTTGTGTTGAACATTGTATTTAGGCTTAAGGCTGGTTAGCCGACATTTAGGCTACATGTATTGTATTATTATTTGTTTTCTGCCTACCAAATAAAACAAAGGATATATTTATAATATTTATACTTTGGTAAGAAAGAACACAAAATACTTTATGCAGTAGTTTATACCGTGTATGTGTGAACAATTTCAAATCATACATAACCTACTTTCCTGTGTGGACAAATATTCACAAATAATGATATACAGTAATTACCCCCATTAGCGGTGAGGATCTATGGCTACAATATGTTTGTCGAATATATCTCAAAAGACTATGCTGCATTGCCATGGAATTTGCCATGCACCTTTATGCCTTTTCTCTAGCACCACCATTAGGCCAAAATGTCCACTCACCCTTCAATTATCTCAAAAATGCTATGAGTCATGCTGAGCTCATTGATGGTCCCTGGAGAATGAACGCTAACTATTTGAGTGACCCTGTTATCTTTCCTCTAGCCTCACCCTCAAGCCTCAAGCTTTTGCATGCAAGCGGTCTCATAATCTAACAAGCAGATTGCAAGATTAAACAACCTGATTTTGGTGACCCCATGGCCTTTCTAGTGCCACCCTTAGGCCAAAACCTCACTTGTTTTCTGTATCACGTTTATCTTTTGAATGGTGGTACTTCATTTGATTTAAACTCCAACGCATTTGCAGTTGTTTCTCGTACAGTGAATATAGAATGTACCCCCCAAACAAATTCCCAGAAGAAGGGTGAAGAAAAGGACCATGGGGGGAAAGGATACAGTGATTGGCAGAGAAGTCAAACAGCAGCACATACAGTATGAGGGACAAAGGTCCCCCTTTGAATGATACATGGATGAGAGGAGTAAGATCCATTTTTACACTCAGAGTTAAATACACTCTGCCTCTTTTTAGAGAGGCCAGCCATTTTGTAAGCCCCTTACAACCAACTTGTGCACATGCCCTAGGCTGCCAAAGGAGGACCTGAAAATAGAAGAGATATCTTTTGATATCAAATCCACCATTCTGTCATGTCTACTTATGTAGATGCCCCTGTATACATTAACCATTTAAGATGTGGGACATGGTTTCAGCTATTTGCTCATGGCCATGATGAATACAGTGGAGAGCAATGATTGCCTGGAAACCAGTTGGAGAGATAAAGTTTAGATGGTAAAACCTGTAATCTCGCTTTAGTTGGTTGGTTTTCCCTTGCAGTGTCAACTCGGACACACTCACACACGCGTGCACACACACGCACGCACGCACGCACGCACGCACGCACGCACACACACACACACACACACACAGTAGGCCTATACTTTGACCATCCTCCATTCTTTATCAGTGAGTGAGGAAGGGATTGGTGTTCAGCCGAGTGAAGAACGGAAGCACTTTCTTATCTACAAACAGCTCCACTTCTGTCACTGTCGCTGTTTATAACACACAAGCACACACACACACACACGCACACGCACACGCACACACACACACACACACACACACACACACACACACACACACACACACACAGTCAAAAGAGCATCCTGGACCTGACTTCCTAACTGCCAGACCATAGTAATTGTTGTGGGCAGCCAGTCACACCTCTGGCAGAACTGTCCCAGCGGGCCGAGAACATGGCCTCTTCTTGAATGTCTGAAAAACCAAGGGGATGGTCGTGGATTTCTGCAAGAAGCTTATACAGGCCTCCCCATTAGGATGTTGCTGCTTGTACCTGTACATAGTCGGAGGCCTTAGGGATTTTTCGTGCTAATCAGTCTAAAAGCCCAAATTTTGCACAGATGTAGCCCAGGGCTTGCTCTAATGATTTAGCTAGGGCGCCCGAGTCGCCGACCTTCGGGGTCGCCACAGCGGCCAAATCAAGTTGGGCTCCCATCGACTTTCTATACAGGAGGAAAATAAAGTAGGATGTCTTATCATGACAAACTAGGGGTTTGTCATGATGCTGAATCCACTGCAAGCATTTGTTTTGCACAAAAAACATTCCTTAGGCTACAAATGGCCCCAGAAAACACCCACAAAACTGATGAAACTGATGAAAAGTGATGATTTTCATCACTAAACCATCGTTTTCTGGGGCCATTTGTAGCCCAAGGAATGTTTTTTGTGCAAAACAAATGGTTGCAATGGATTCAGCATCATGGCAAACCCCTAGTTAGACCCCTCACATCCTACTTAAATAGAAAAAAAAAATGTTTTTCTGGGTATTTTCCTCCTGTATAGAAAGTCAATGGGAGCCCAACTTGATTTGGCCGCTGTGGCGACCCTGAAGGTCGCCGACTCGGGCGCCCTAGCTAAATCATTAGAGCAAGCCCTGGGCTACATCTGTGCTAAATCTGGCGCTTTTAGACTGCATTTTACGAAATGACCATTCTATCTCCCTAAGGCCCCCAACTAATATTATTAGTAGTGACCTGGGTTGTTCAGATTCACAATTCATGATTTGATTGAGACTTGTTTGCATATTTACTTCAAATATAAAGCCTTGGGGGAAAAAAGAGATCTATATTCAGTCAATAACAACTTTTGGACCAATAGCAGAGGCAGAAGCCATCCCTCCGTCTTTTTCTTGCACTATTATGCTTGAACTCTGCTTTGGAATATACTGTGAAGTTGTTTACACAAAATTGGGTGGCAGCTACTGTGGAAGAAGATTTGCTGTTGGTGTATACAATATACCAAGATGTCTGCTGACCAATCACTATTAATTAAAGAGGTGGTGCCATAGTATTGTACTTTATCTGTTTTGTATGTGACTATGGAGTTAGATTTACTCTAATAGACTCCCAGGTGTGGTTATAATGTGCAGATTTGTCTACTCTGTGTATTTCTTGGTTACTTCCTGAAAGCTGAAAGAGTCAAAAGGCCCAGTCGAAAAACACTGATTAAATGACATCATAAACTCATCCCCTCCCCTTTTACCATACACCCAACACTATGGGTGTGGTAACTTCAACTGGGTCACCAGTTAATTGCACTTGACTCTCCTATGTGTTTTTAACAATGTACTCCTATCTTTGCCTGTGCGTCGACGGGCGCTGTTGATATCGATGTTTGTCTTAACCCTGTACAGCACTTGGGTCAGCTTCTGTTATTGTTTAGGGTTAGGGTTTTGTATACATATTTTTTACATTATTCTGTTGTTGTTGTTATTATCTATTGTATGCTGCTGCATTGTCTGTAGGAAGCCAAACCAAAATATGTTTTACTCTTATGTACACAATAAAGTACAAACTTGAACCTTTCCTAAGCTCCAGAATCAAGCCCATCACAGCTAATTATTACAGTGAATTTGTGATTGGGCCATAATTGATTCCTCTGTGACTAATATTAGATAAAATCTAAATATAACTCCCAATAATTAAACCAAGCCATTCTGATGCATACCTTCCAGTGACAGATAGGAGCTGCATTCACTTTCTGTCACGAGGAAAATTTATTTTTATGTCATATCTGGCCTTGCAGGTACAACCAGGTGTATAACATATGTAGATCAATATCATTCTGGAACTTCTTTCAAGAAAGCTTTAAAGACACACTTGTTGCAGCTGACCACATGACCAGAATCATATAGTTGTAGTTAGTTTTGTATAATGTATTGTAATTATGTATTTTCATGTTTGTATGTATCTTATATGGACCCCAGGAAGATTAGCTGTCACCCTGGCATCAGCTATAGGGAACCATTTAATGAACAACAAACAACCACAGGTAGATTGGTCTAATTGGGTATAGTGTTTGAAATATAACCCCCAAGAATAAGGCCATTTTGATGCAGAAAATACCTTTCAGTCACCAGGTAGGAAATGACTTCACGTTTTGACAAGAGTAATTATAATACATATTATGGCTTTATGGACTTGTAGAATTACATCCACACTGGTGCAGTTTTGTGGTAGTTCAGGCAGACATGGAAGGCAAGCTGGTATTACACCTTCCAATCCCATATGCCCCCGATCTTAAGAGCAACTACTAGACTATTTAAGCAGACATCAACATCTCTTGCTGCCACAATGACAGTTCATCAGCGAACAAACTCCCTCCCCAGCCTGTAGTAGCATTAGGTCTTCGCTGTCAGCATGTCATTCAATGGTTCATCATATGCAGTATGCTGCTATAGTATCATGTTCTTTTTGCGACCGCCAGGTCGTAGTTATTATCAAAACCTCCACCGGCTGTCTGTCAGTCTGTCAGTCAGTCAGTCAGTCAGTCAGTCTGTCAGTCTGTCTGTCACGTCACACTTTTCCCCTGCTCATATCTCCGCCACCGTTGCCCCGATCCATGCCAAACCCCTCATTTCTCACATTGCCCTCTTCTAGCGCCACCATGAGGCCGATTCTTGCAAGACACATTTTTGGCCACTGCTCCTACAGATTTAGCCCTAAAATCACGCAAAGTGGTACACAGTATCTCTACAGTCAGGTCATCAAAATGCATCTGTCCCATCTAGCACCACCTTCTGGCCGATTAAAAAAAACACATTTTTGGACACTGCTCCTACAGATTTTGCCCTAAAATCACGCAAAGCGGTACACAGTATCTCTAAAGTCATGTCATCAACATGGATCTGTCCCATTTCCCATATTCCTTCCTGATTGGCTACCATTGCCTTCTAAAGTTTGTGTATGCGACCTGCCGGTCGCTTATCTCCAGATTTAGGGGGTCTTACTGGTAATATCTAATTATCTCTATAGGTTCTGCCCCATGAAGGGTTCATCTGTCTCTTATCATGTCCATCTAACTGTGTACTATGTCTTTAGGCTTTGCTTTGGGGGGTTTGTGATCTCGGAGTCTGTGACTCATGCTTGCGCATGCAGATTGTTCTGGTGCATTGTGAGAGTAGAGCCAGAGCCACACCACCAAATACATTGCAAATCATTGCAATAAAGAATCTTCTTCTCTCCGGGAAGTGAATTTATGTGTATATTGAAGTGGGTAAATGTATAGTGCATATAGTTTTATTTTTGTTCGTTTTTGGTGTTCTCCATAACCTTTCATTTGTTGGCATAGTCCAGAAGTAGGCCTACAGTAGCCTACATAACTAAAATTTCCAGTTTTTATAAATTAGTTTGATGCAAAGCAGTTGTTTTCAGGGATGCATTGCATGCAAGGAAAATAATTATGTGATATGTGTTGCACGCACGGACGCACGCACAAGATCAACTCTTATATAATAAACATAGCCTACTATTGTTTATTACATTCAGGTGATACAATACTGATGGCTTCATTGGTTTGTGCTGTATGACTTAATGGGCGTTCTACAACATCCTTATCACTATAGGCTGTATTGTACTGGGGAGACATTGTATGACAATGTAATTGTCATACAATGTTGTTTTCATACAACACTGATGATGATAATGTGATGCGAGAGTGCGGTCTAGCCTACACCAACTCAGCAGCCCTCTACAACAGCCTCAGGGTCTCAGAGCTCTGTAGTGTTAGTGGCTACGCTGTCACATAGCAGTGTACGTCTATACGTAGATGGTGCGCTTCTTGCCTTTCCTGGCATTGCCCTGGGTTGGCTGCCACAAGTTCTGGGTGCCTGATGCAGTGCCCTGCCAGCCTCATCCTTATCTTATGGTTATGACTGAGTCAGAGTGAATTGGCCGTGGTTTGATCGCTCACCGGCCCATCCTCCCATTAGGCAATTTGAATACAAAATATGAACATTCAGGGACACTGATCCCCATAGTTCCTTCCTGTCATATGCTGGGCAGGAATTTCATGGAGGCCATGAAGACCGCGTGGCCGCCGTTGCCCCTCAGTTTGGCCTTGTGCCCCTGCACAGTGGCCTAACTCATTCAGTGCCAATGACGTCTTTGACGTCTTTTGTGTTTTTTGTATAGATTTTTTTTTTCTTTTTTTTTTTCTTTTTTTTTTTTAAAGATGTCAAAATTACCTGAGATCAGAGAGATGGTTTTCTCTGTTTGTGTGTTGGCTCCCTCGTTTAGCTGATTGAGAAAACGTGTGTCCATTCTAGTGGATGGACACTTTTTTTCATTCAAACAGCTCTATCTCTGGAACCATTTGTCTGATTGACAAAATTCTTTTTGCCACTGAATCACAACAACTGTGTCTGTTTATGTGGGGACAAATTATAAAAAAAAAAATTGCATAGTAAAGAAAAACATACAAAATCGTGGCACATCTACCTTGGAGCCATTTTGGCATTTGGCACAGAATTTAATGCCCCAGCTGACTGTACCACTTTCTCCTCTGTCTCTTTCTGGTCAATATGTAGACAGTAGACAGTGGTGTCTCTTTCTTGTCATGTGGACAACAGTGTTTTTTTGTTGAGATTCTGAAATCTTAACTCCCCTGAGTCCCCATCTTTAAACCAATCCAGTGACTTTGATTGGTGCAGGGCTGAGCATGGATCAGATTGTAAATACCATCATTTATCTATTTCACTGCAGATTAGTTTATCATCCCTAACCCCCCTAACCCCAATTCAACAAATGATTTCAATGTACTAAAATCTTGTTTTTTTATGGTCTTCCTGCCCTGGCATTTGGCCTTGTGCCCTAATAAAATGCACAACACCAAAGGCCAGGTGGCCTAGACCCTAAAATGACAAAATTCCAGGCATAACATATTATTTGCCCCCTCATAGACAGTAATTCCTCAAAGGTTGAATTCATTGGAGCTTGTGGAGATTAGCTTTTGAGCTAGGTAGGAGTGGGTTATGGCGTAATGATGTGAGATGTGTGCATTCATTTTGTGTACCGTATACATAATTACGTCTGATTTGTTGGTGTTCTATGTTTCCACCATATTTTTAAGTGGCGCTCCTGGAAGGAGCTAAGCTCCAACATTTGGCTTTGTCCAAAGTTTGTTGTACGCCCAGGGTCTCATTGGCCAAGCCATGTTTTGTTACATATTTGTATATTTTAAAAAGAGAAAAGTACTACCCTCATCATCATGCACTGACCAGTGGCTGTAAGAACAGCACCTACAGGTTGTGTGACATTTAGAATGGAAAAAGAACCACCAGAAGATGCATGTGTCATGCTCTATTGACCTGTCCTCTATCAGGCCCTTCCAGTGAATGAGCACGCCCCCCCTCCTGTGTGTGACCTGCACGTAGACCACGTAGGCTGTGGAGTCAAGGGGGCGGCAATCAATGGGACATCAATGTTCCTTATCACTATCTGTCTGTCCAACCATCCGCCTGTATATCTGTCTCACACTGACACTTGTCAGTCGACTGATCACTCTGATGGATTGCAAAAGTTTGCATGTGCAATGTGCATGCGTGCATACAATTAAGCGGTGCACCAGAATGTGTGCCTTGCGACGTGTTGTGAGCTTGTAGATCAGCTATTTTTTGGCAAATGTTCCACCCAAGGATAATGAATTTTGATTATCGCGATAATATCGTAAATCGAGATTTACGATAAGCCGGCTCTCCTCCAGTAGGCTACTAGGAGAGCTGTGCATGCGCACTCGCGACCGCACATCATCATAACATAGAACAATGCCAGCGTCCACTGCAGCAGTGGCTCGCGTCTCGCGAACGTTGACGTTCCTAAACGTCTAAAAGCTGGTAGCATTTCACTGTTAACAAAGCAAAACATGAAATGACTAGAAGTGTGTCTCAAACAACTTCTCCCCTTAACACTGACAGTGTTCAAATGGAACCAAATGGACTCATTAGGGTTCATTTGGTTCCATTTGTATACTGTCAGAATTACAGACTCAATTTAGACCCCCTAAATGAACCCCTGGAATCCACTTTGAGCAAGACATTGGCCTAGAATGTTATTCTTTAAATGTAAAATAAAATATGTGAATGAATAATAATACTAAATACAATATTTGAGTTAGACATGTTATGATTTAGCTTGACAAATGTCTTTCCTTTTTTATCAATATCAAAGACCTGCACGTAGACCACGTAGGCTGTGGAGTCAATGGGGGCGGCAATCAATGGGACATCAATGTTCCTTATCACTATCTGTCTGTCCAACCATTCGCCTGTATATCTGTCTCACACTGACACTTGTCAGTCGACTGATCACTCTGATGGATTGCAAAAGTTTGCATGCGCAATGTGCATGCGTGCATACAATTAAGCGGTGCACCAGAATGTGTGCGTTGCGACGTGTTGTGAGCTTGTAGATCAGCTATTTTTTGGCAAATGTTCCACCCAAGGATAACGAATTTTAATTATCGCGATAATATCGTAAATCGCGATTTATTTTGTCACAACAATCGTGATATGAAATGTTCATATCGTCCCATCCCTACTGAGGAGACAAGCCGGCTCTCCCCCAGTAGGCTACTAGGAGAGCTGTGCATGCGCACTCGCGACCGCACATCATCATAACATAGAACAATGCCAGCGTCCACTGCAGCAGTGGCTCGCGTCTCGCGAACGTTGACGTTCCTAAACGTCTAAAAGCTGGTAGCATTTCACTGTTAACAAAGCAAAACATGAAATGACTAGAAGTGTGTCTCAAACAACTTCTCCCCTTAACACTGACAGTGTTCAAATGGAACCAAATGGACTCATTAGGGTTCATTTGGTTCCATTTGTATAATTACAGACTCAATTTAGACCCAAGTCAAGAAAGCGCTAATAAAATATTTTTTCTGAATATTTTTTCTGAAGGAAGAATTAAATTTTATTGTTAGAAAATGACTTAAACAACTTAAAGCTAAATTGTAAAGGTAATTGCAAAAAAGTGCTATTATCCGATTCATCGATTCATCGTTTAAATAATCGTCCGATTAATCAATTATGAAAATATTAATAATCGTTAGTTGCAGCCTTATAGCAATCATACAGACACGTGGAATCACAAAGTGATGTTTTTGAGTGTGACACCTGCAGGAATGCAAAATGAACAAAACTGCACTCTGTCGAGGTTCCAACTTGCTCCTTGTATACTGACCATGTATGGCCTACTTATGTGGCAGCAGAGCGCACCTTGTTATTTATACTAGAAGCTGGGCCGCCCTTCGGGCGGCCCAGGGTCTAGTCGGCGACCTGGCCAACTCGGGAACGATGTAAATAGAGAATGAATGCCCCGCCCTTTAATGCAAACCCCATTATACCTGTTGTCATAGGACCCGTTTTGACCATCTGTTTGCCTGTGTCCATTTATGCCCATATATGGAGATATCTGTATCTGTCTGTCTGTCGGCGTCCATTTTATGTCCATATATGGAGATCACTGCAGATATAGTTCTGGGTCCATTTTATGCCCATATGCCCATATATGGAGATATCTGTCTATTTGCGTCCATTTTATGCCTGCCCCACCCTTTAATGCAAACCCCAATATACCTGTTGTCATAGGACCCGTTTTGACCATCTGTTAGCCTTTGTCCCCACCCTTTAATGCAAACCCCAATATACCTGTTGTCATAGGACCCGTTTTGACCATCTGTTTGCCATTGTCCCCTTATGCCCATATATGGAGATCTCTGCACACACAGTACCGGTTGCGGAAAACTCTGATGTCAGACATCAGTTCCGCATACGGGCATTCATTTTATGCCCATATATGGAGAACGTGGGAAGAATGGTTTAGAGATACTCGGATTACATACATACATACACATTCACAGAGATTTTTTGTTGACTCATGTGGCGTACGTGATGTCAGAGCCTTTTATGAAGTGATGTCACAATGAGTCAGCGCTTCCTCCGGAACAGCCTGATCGGAACAGCCTGATGTCAACAATCAGCTCCGCATAAGGAGATTCCGAACGTTTCGCGCCGGTTTCGGAAAACCGCGAGTCGGTCTTCACAGAGATTTTTTGTTGACTCATGTGGCGTACGTGATGTCAGAGCCTTTTATGAAGTGATGTCACAATGAGTCCGCGCTTCCTCCGGAACAGCCTGATCGGAACAGCCTGATGTCAACAATCAGCTCCGCATAAGGAGATTCCGAACGTTTCGCGCCGGTTTCGGAAAACCGCGAGTCGGGTCGGGTCGAGGCCCTGCACTGCACTCCGCGCGGCGGCAGGGAACGCGCGTGCCGAATCTGAAGCCGGTGGGACGAACGGTTCTCGAGATACGTGGATTACAAACAAACAAACAGACAGACAGACAGAGATTTGTCGCATTTATAGATAGATATCAGGTCGCACTTGTTGTTGCTGGTCCCTCGTTGGCTGGCGATGGTGACGTCACCAAGAATGCTGTTCCCTGATTGGCTACGGGCGTAAACACAGACAGATGCGCAACAAAATACGCCACAGAACTGAACACCGGATTCCAAAATAGTTTATTGCTGTAACACATGCAACTGCATCGTCCCGGTGCCTAAGAAGACCCGTCCCTCTGTCTTAAATGACTACAGACCAGTTGCTTTGACCTCACAGGTCATGAAGGTCTTTGAGCGGCTAGTACTGAACCACCTGAGACCAAAAGTTAGTGAACATCTGGACCCCCTTCAGTTTGCTTATCAGGCCAACATTGGGGTCGACGACGTCATCACCTACATGCTCAACAAGGCCCTCACCCACCTCGAAGATCTGGGCTCCACAGTCAGAATCATGTTTTTTGACTTCTCCAGCGCCTTCAAAACTATCCAGACTCTTCTGCTTGCGGAGAAGCTCGCGCTGATGGGAGTGGAAAGGGGCCTGGTTGCATGGATTACGGACTACCTCTCGGGCAGACCGCAGTACGTGAGGCTGCAGAACTGTAGATCTGATGTGCTGGTGAGCAATACGGGTGCACCGCAGGGTACTGTTCTCTCTCCTTTCCTGTTCACTCTCTACACTTCTGATTTCCGCTTCAACTCCAAGACCTGTCATCTACAGAAGTTCTCAGATGATACCGTGGTGGTCAGCCAGATCTCTGGTGAAAACACGTCTGAGCATGATGGTGTGGTGAAGGACTTTGTGCAGTGGAGCGAGGCCAAACATCTCCGGCTTAATGCTAGCAAGACCAAGGAGATGGTCGTGGATTTTCGTACGACTAATCGTGTTCCCCCGGTGCCTAGCACCATAAACGGAGAGGTGGTAGAGTTTGTGGACAACTACAAATTCCTTGGAATGCACCTGAACAGCTCTTTGGACTGGTCTGACAACGCTGAGGCGATCCTCAGCAAGGGGAAGAGCAGGCTGTTCCTCCTGAGAAGACTGAGATCGTTTGGCGTGTGCAACAAGATGCTTCAGATGTTCTACCAGTCAGTTATGGCTAGTGTTCTCTTTTTTGGAATATCTTGCTGGGGGGGCAACAACAGAGCGGGTGACACTGCCAACCTCACCAGACTGGTGAGGAAGGCGGGCTCTGTCGTCTGATAGAAGGATTTTTATCATTTGCATGTGTTTAATATCAAAGTAATTTCAAGTGATTATTAATGAACTCAAGTAAAAGTACTGTTCTATAGTCCTGAATGCAGACAATTGATCTTATGCTGCTATGAGTCTGATGTATTAGACATCAAGTTTGGCAACAATTATATGGTTGAATTTAGATTTGCTTTTATTTCCCCCATTATATGACAATTTCTTCAATTGTATCTTTAATTACTCAAATAGAGCCCTAAATACATTTGAACTTTTCCCAGATTTGGGTGACCTTAGAAACCAGAGTTTGAAGTTATTTTTAACAAATACTTTCGTTTTTAATTTAACTACTTGTTGAATGTTCACGATTATGTTCTTATTAATGACCTCATGGATGCAGACAATTTGAATGCCTTGAATTTCACTTTAACATTCCTCAACGTTCTTCTCCCTGCTTTATAGGCATGAACATGTTTTTAAACAGAAATTAATCCTTGAAATGACTGTCACTTTCCTCCCCCACCTCATTTAATATGTGTGAAACAAGACAATTTGACAGTCTGCTTCACAGGGAAAGTGCCATGGGTGTTTCAAGACGAATGAATGTATATTTTAATCAACATGATAACCTAGTTCAATGAATTCCGCATTCTATTCCATTTTAACTGATATCATGTTTTATTCTCAGTTTTCCGAGCTTGCAGATCTGCTAAATTGCTCTCACTCACAAACATGGGTGAATGTAAGTGAGAGTGGGGGGAGGGGATGTAGAATAAAATACATTTGAAATTGAAATAAAAAAATCACACCCGTGTGAAGTGGAGCTGTGTGTGTGTGTGTGTGTGTGTGTGTGTGTGTGTGTGTGTGTGTGTGTGTGTGTGTGTGTGTGTGTGTGTGTGTGTTGTGTGTGTGTGTGTGTGTGTGTGGATCATGTGTACCGATTTTTGTGACATTTGAAGAAAATATGTAGGAAAAGGAGCAAAAAGTGTGTTTTGGAGAAAATTCAAGATGGCGGAAAATCTATCATGGCGCAAATGGGCGTGGCCTATATGGGGAGATGCGTCATGACCCAAGGAATCCAGGGAAAAAATATTTTTAATTTTCCGACCTACGGTTCAAGAGTTACAGGCCAAAACGTAAAGTGGGGTGTTATGGCGCCACCATGCGGCCAAATGACACAATTATTTTTTATTTAATCCTTGAAATCATTATGAACCTCCTCTCCAAGTCTTGAAACTCTAGCCCCTATGGTTTGCGAGAGACAAATAATTGAATGTGAGTTTTTGCGATTCCCATTATAAGTCAATGGGGAAAATTAATTCACTAATAAATTAATATCAATTAAACTATTGAACCTTTCTCTTAGCAAGTTACTAGCCCACGATTCCCGAGTAAGCCGGTCGATTTGACATATGGCGCGAGTGTGTGGTGGCAAAACTGTGGGACTAGTAGCGTGCCGAAGTTTAGGAAGTTCAGGCTACATACACACAGACACACACACAGACACACAGACAGACAGACAGACACACAGACCCACACAGCCACGTATAGGGAGCCTGTGTTTCACACAGCTCCAAAAATAGAATAAAATAGGTGTTTCACAAGTGGAGTTTCTAGAGTATTGTGGATGAACAACTGCAGATGTTCATGCATAATGTGTGGAACCTTTTCCGTGTGCACATACATTATAGAAAAAATGAAGTGTTGAAGTGAAGTTTTAAGTCATAATGAAACATTTAAAACATCACCAGACTGTCTTATCACTTCATGTGAATTAACTTATCATAGCATGGTATCCACACTTGCTGTCTGCTAAGACTTTGACTACAACATTATAAAAGTTGCACGCTGGGATCAATGCTGAATCAAGTATTGCAGATACAGTACAGAAGCATGTTTCACACATCACCTCAAAGATAGCTCCTCCCCACACCACTCCTGCACTCACCGGGACTCCCCTCCTTAATTACAACTCATCTCAGTGCCATGTAACTATTTAAAAATGGCACAGGGTGAGTTGAAAGATAGGGTACGGACCTGGCCCTGGGCTCTATACTGAACCCACTCCTCAGAAGACTCGCAGAAGATGGACAGTTGGACGTGCACATTTTAAAGTAGTGGTTTGTAAAGGGAAATCTTTTGGGACCGCCCCACTGATGTACCTGAGTTTTAGCAAAACAATAGCATGTGATTTGTGGGATCCCAAGTTCCCAAGCTTATTTTATAAATTATCCATGATGTGAGTTGGCTAAATGGTAGTGTGAGACTGACTCACCTAGTTCAAAGTTTCGCCTAAAAAAAGAAAAAGGAAAAGAGGTTTCCTTTGTTCACATAACTCACAAGGGAGTGTTCTGTTGTTAACCATTCTGTATGTCCCATAAAATTATAAAGCTTGTGTTTAAAAATGTTGTGTGTGATCAGTCTGATCACTAGTATGGCACATACAAATGTAAAACAGGGGGGAATTGATAGAAGGATTTTTAATATCAAAGTAATTTCAAGTGATTATTAATGAACTGTATAAGTACTGTTCTATAGTCCTGAATGTAGACAGTTGATCTTATGCTGCTATGAGTCTGAAGTGTGAAGGTTCCCAGGCTATAGAACCAATGATGTAAGAGTGAACAGATGTATCTTATGTTAAGTTTTAGGAAGTCTCACGTTAGGTGAGACTCAAGATGTTTTAATCTATTCTCCTCTGTTGTCTCGCAGAGTGGCGTGACTTTACTATTTCCTAGTTCTTGTCCTTTGTTGCCAACTGTGTTTTAGTTCAGCTGTTTAGCGAATGACAGCTGTGATCAAATTGTAACTTTCCCCCTGGGCGGGGCTTATGATATATAATGGTCATCTCTGTAATGTTAAGGCAGAATTCTCATGAATAAACCAAAGGAACGTCATCTACACTTTTCTCCTCTCGTCTCTATTATTATTATCAGTTTATAGGTTATTTCCTACTTAACATGCTCTATGACGACGCTTATAATGCCTGGAAGCTTAGATAACAAGTGCTGATTTATCAGATACTAACTGCCAGGGTTTGATCTGGCTGTTGATACTGAACAAATAATCATGATTCATTCTTAAAGGAGTAGTTCACCCCCAAAATGACTTTTTTTCTATTGATTAGTCATGGCATGGAGAGTAGAGTTCAATAATATTTTTAGGTTTTTGTCGCATTCCTAAGACAAAAATGTGATAACAATAAATTTACCCCCATTCATTCCGGATGGTGACCCGTTTCGAAACGGGTCACCATCCGGAATCAATGGGGGTAAATTTACTCAAATCAAATTTTTGTCTTAGGAATGTGACAAAAACCTAAAAATATTATTGAACTCTACTCTCCATGGCATGAGTAATCAATAGAAAAAAAGTCATTTTGGGGGTGAACTACTCCTTTAAGTCCAGTAAAATGGTTGCTTAACAAAATCTTGAAATATCAATTGAATCAGTATGTTGGCAGATATACTGTACAGAAGGGAAATATACTATTACTGTATATAGGTGGTTAAAAGCAAATTAAACAAATAATCAAATTAGGCATTAATGTAATTATTAGCATGTTTACGTTAAATTAGCGAATTTGTCACTTTAATAAGCTTACAAGACGTTGAGTTTGTAGATGAAGAGATTTGGTATTAAGGGGGAAAAGGAGTTGACCCCCTAGCATATTAGACCCCTGGGGGACTCACCCTGGTCAATGAAGTATACTGTATACAGTATAGGGTATGTTGTCTTTGCTGCCCACTGTCATGATGGACTATCTGCTATGAAAACTGTACAATCAGAATCACTTTTATTTGGGCACGGTGGCACTTTTTAGCCTCACAGCTAGAAGATTCTGGGTTCGACTCCCACTGGGGACACTGGGGCTGTGTTCCTTCCTCAGCGCGACAGCGCCATCAGTGGGCCATTCTGTGTGGAGTTTGCATGTTCTCCCTCACAAAAACTTGCAGTAATCCTGGTCTCTATACCTAATGGAGGGGAAAGGAACTGGTTGGGATAACGTGTTCCTTCCACGTGCTACGTCCAACCGGGGAAACTCCCCCCTGTCATGTGAGAAGAAGCTGCTTGGACTCCTCATGCATAAAAGGAAGCATGAGGTCAAGTCCATTGCCCTCCCCAGGTTGGAAGAGGGAGTGTAGCGCCCACCAGGATTACATTAGACAATTGACACCGGGTGAAAAAAAGGGTTACAAAAATAATGGGATAAATAAATGAATAAAATAAAATAACATTTTTGTGCCAGCTCCATAATTTTTGTTGTTTCCCGAAAGAGAAAGGTATGTGGGGACATACTGTCAGGTGCATGAGCATATACAGCAGGTATACATGATAAGGACATTAAGCACATGTTCAGAAAAGTTAACTTTCACTGGTATAATTCAGTTATACTGTTGCACTGTAAAATGAATATGAGTTCCTTCCTTGTGCAGAACAAGTGGACTTTGTGTACTTGCCTGCCTGTAATGTGCCTGCAATACTTGTGCCTGCAACAACGAACAAACTGCATCTTACATCTTGCTTGTGGACTTGCCAACTCATGATCTCATCATGCATTAACGGGCATTAACGTGCATTAAGGTGCTGATGTGATCGAGTAAAGCTAGTGTCAGCAACTTCTCTGATTTGGCTGTTGACCGTTGGTCGAGGTTCAGAAATTCTACTGTGCATAGAAACAACATTATGTGTGCTATTTTGAAAATAATGTGTACCTCCTGTCGAAATAATCATACAAAGACGATAATCACTTTTCACTGGGACATATAAACATCCAAATCTACAGTATACTGTTCATACAGTATAAGTTTAAATAGGCACAGTATAAGACTTAATGGGATGTTAGTTTATGGGTGTAGAGTGCTAAAATGCCTGGTGCATGACAGTATTTATCTTGACACCTTTCTTTGCCCCAATCTCTCCTCCAACAATGTCCCCAACTCCTCGGGGGGTCAGTGTCCACATATCTGTCAAACTACCTCACGAGAGGAAGAGATGCGCACAGGCACAACACCAGAGGGAGCTCCACTGAACTCGTAGCCCCTAAATTCGGCTCAAACATGTGATGCGGAATGCTACCACCATTCAAAACCACCATAAAGTTGCCCGCAACTCACAACATAATAGTCTTCTAGCTTGCCACCAGAGAGTGTTATCTTTTTAGTATTGCTTGCTTAATTAGGGTGGTTGCTATTGGCAACCAGACTATTGTTCTAGTCCTAAAGTTTTCTAGTCCCAAACCTTTATTTCACCTGTAAAACTGTTTTCAGTTAACTTTTCTGTAACCCCAAAAGTCGATTGAGTTCAATGGACGGATATTTGTAACCTTTTCTGTAACCCCAAAAGTCAATCGAGTTTTTCTTTCCCTTTTCATATTGGTCAATATAATGTCCAATCAGACAGGATTGGTACTGCTTCACTTGACATTACAATATCTAATATAAACTCCTCACTCCTGACTCCTGCACTCACGTCTCGCGTCAGTGCAACCACACTTGCATTTTCCCAGAATTGCACCGTTGTACTTAGTGTGGTTGCTATAGGTAACACACTATTGTATTCAGTCAGAGATTTTTTTCCCCAGCTAAATGAACCTGTGTATTGTAAACGTTCTGAGTATTGTTATCCGGTTTGGGCGGCTGCACAACAGAAAAGTGAAGCTTTCGGTCATGCTTGACATCACAACATATGATATAAATGGTAAGACAGAATTCAATTCCCAGTGGATTCCTTGTGACTCGCGTCATAGCAACCGCACTTGAAATTTCCCAGGGTTGCACCTTTCTAGTTGTACTTCCTGTAGTAATTAGAAAACTGTTAATAAAGTATTCAATAAATAAACTCCACTCTCAGCTTCCCTCCTCCATCGTTAGAAGGACCAATAGCATATTGAGTAGCTGTGAACTAAGTGTCCATCAGGACACCTAGAAGGAAGCCCAATCTGCCCCTCAGGGGGAATGGAAACCCCCTAGGGTCTGTTTTTTACCCACAATCCAGTTTGCTGTGATGGTGGTCAGTGGCATGGGACTGTAATTAGATTTTTCCGGCTAAGTAATGGCCCTGCAGCCATGAAGCTGCTAAAGTCATTAGCCTAATAGAGGTAGGCCATAATGGAAGGCTGTGTTTGGCCACTGGCCCCGGACCTGTGCTCCATAAAGAGTCTAGATAGACCCATCTCATGCCAATGGACCTGTGCTCCATAAAGAGTCTAGATAGATCCAAGGAAGGAGAAAGCGAGATCCTGGATATTAATCTTTGATGGCTTGTTTTTTTTTTTTTTAGCTGTAAATATGCCATGAAGTTGCAGAGTCTTTATAATGTTTACACCTGCAACTAATCTTCAGGGAGTTCAGGCATGTAATCACATCTTTAAGCCCCATCTTCAAACTGCTCCCGATGAGCATGTTGGTGCTCAGTGTGCGTGAAAGTAAAGCGCTTTGTACAAAATGTGTTGTTTATAATTGTTCTATAGTCTACAGTAATTCGCTCTTCTGCGAGATACCCTCATTTCCGACAAGCATCACTTGGCTGGCATTGAGCAAGGCTTCCATTTTCAATTCAAAGGGCTTCATTGGCATGAGAAAACATACTGACCAAACTGTAACTTAGGGCTGTAATTGGCTACTCGCCCTAGGCCTAGACACATAAAAAGGGTGACACAGCTAGTTCAACTTATACTATACAATGTGTTATATACCTACTGTATGAGGACCTTTCACTGATTTCTAATACCCAAATGACTTTCTATTTGTCATTTAGCTAATAGACTTTACTGCCAACCATTATGTTAGTCCACACAATGGAGTGAAACGCAGCAAAGGCCGTCGGGATCGGGACTCGAACCTGCGTCACACTGTCATGCATCAAAGCCTATGTAGTATGCGCCTGGACCTCTAGGCCAGCAGGCGCCCCCTATAATGATATACAGTAATTGACACCAGTACTATTGCCTTCATTCTAACTCTAAACCTAAACCATTAACCTAAAATAACCTTTGAAAAGTGAATTTTCCTAATGCTTCTATACTCACAAGAACACTCACAAGAACAGAAATAGGCAATAATGGCAAATGCCGGTGTGCATACGCACACACGCACACACGCGCGCACACAAACACACACACACACACACACACACACACACACACACACACACACACACACACACACACACACACACACACACACACACACACACACACACACACACACACACACACACACTCCAGCCCTAACCAGCAATTCCAAGTAAGAACGCACACCAAGGCATAAAGGCAATTGCATTAGGTAACCATATGATGCCCTATTTGCATTTTGTGGCCAGCTGTGATGGCTGCAGTGATTTGGTCTCTGCCACTGGATTATTATTCTTTTTTTTTATTGATAGAATACTTTATTAGTCAGAAATGTAAACAGTCGTGCAGTCAGACATTAAGGCTAAAGGTCATACCCAGTGTGAAGTGAGCGGCCAAACTTCATTTCATTAAGCGAAGTTTGGCCAATGAGCCCTGTGTGGGACGGACATACAGTACTTTACATACAGTACATACAGACAAAGCCAGATGTAGGAGCGGTTTACAGTTCAAAAGGATAACAAGTCCTGGGGACAATGTGGTCTTGTGTATTCAATTCATGAACATATTCATCTTTATAAAACTGAGAAAAGCAGACAATAAAAACGAGGGACAGAACTCGCTCCTTCTGATAAAAAAAACAGTGATCATTACAAAACAAGAAAACTAGCATGTACCTTCTGTATGGCTGATATAATCATAGAATAGAGGGACAGTATTTTAGAGTCATTGATATGCAATGCTTTATAAAACTTTATTTTACGAATTTCCACTTCCAGCATGCACTGTTTGGAGAACTAGGCCTTTGTTTGAAGAGTCAGGAAGGAGAGCACCTGATCTACAAATGAACTCAGAACAGTAAAGCTCTTACTATATTCGGACGGAGCCTTCCTCAGCGTGATAATGAATTAATTGATTGAATAATTGGAATTATAGGACCAGAGAGAATGGCGGATGAACAGGGAATTGTCTATATCAATATGGATTGTATCGTATAAACATTGTTGTTTCTACGGGCTATGATAATAATCAACATTTAACGTATACGAACAACATATTATGTGTTTCCCTTAATAAGAACCTTTATAATCATGGGCCATGGCATGCGTTGAAAATAGGGATCAGCTAAATATTTTCACTTTCCAGGCTTTTAAACATTATCTGATCCTTGTGAGTACCGGTACTGTTGGTCTTCTCGGAAAAAGACGTAGAAGAGGAGGAAAGATGCACAAACAACACATGGATGCACGTGCACATTGTGTAATGTGTACACACACACACACACACACACACACACACACACACACACGCACACACACGCACACACACACACACACACACACACACACGCACACACACGCGCACACGCACACACACACACACACACACACACACACACACACACACACACACACACACATCACATCCTGCCATGCTTCTGTCTGTCTGATTATTAGCCGGAACAGTTGGGTCTTATCGCGTCATCTTAACGAAGCACCAGATAAGAGGAGCTACATCCCCAATAATCCCACAGACCTTTGCCTACGCCCCAAATCAACCCTTATCATACACGCTACGATAAATACATCACACACAGAGAGACTCAGATAGACTGACAAAACAGAGGGAACATGGACAGACAACTTGCAAACACACACTGACACACAGCATACGGTACATGAAAACACGCAGAAAGAGAGACAAACAATGCAGAATAATTGAACCTACTAGTAGGCCTACTCACTCATCTCAAGAACATCCTCCTCAAAACATCTCACAGAGCCTAAAGAATATCATAGATCTTCTCACAAGATGTCAGCCAAAACAAATTATTTCATTTAAGCCACATAGTAGTATGCATGCGGGGAGCGTATGTTATTGCGACGTTTCACCAGTGTCGTCTGATGCTGGTGAATGCTAACCTGGTGAAATGCCAACCTGCCGACGCTGGAGCATTCTAACCTGGTGAATGTTAACCTGGTGAATGCTACTATGCCTAAACCTAACCCTAACCATTACCCTAACCTCTATGCCTAAACCTAACCATAACTTAGTCGGACTAATGTGGGACGTCGAAATATCGAGATTGCACCTGCATGTGTGTCTACATGGGATCTACATGCTGACAGTCACGACGCGTCACACATCAAACGACCACCTATAAATCAGGCTTTAGAGACAAAGAGTCAAGAGATAAGAGTATAGACCACCCCCCACCCCCTCCTCAGTACCCCACAAAGATGCCCCTACATGCTCCATCAGTTCTTAGATCTCTCTAATGACATTATTGTAATGTGTTTTTTTGAAGTGCTCTTAAATTAGAGAAAGAGAAAGCCGGCTTGTGTTCAGCTTCAAAGTCCCATGGCCTTTGCATGGGGAGGCCCCTCGGAGCTCGTAGTCTCTCTTATCCCCACAGGTCTCCCTCCGTGAGGGTCACATCAGGGGTCCGGTGTTCGATGTGGCTGCTGAGCTAACATTTACATTAAATTAGCCAGTGGCAAGGAACACATGCAAGAGCTGTGATGATGTTTTGAATATATGACATTGAAATGATGCCAAATTTGGAGTGTTAATTTGAGTTCTCTTTTTTTACCCTTACATTTTTATCCCACGATTTTGCAACCCACTTTTCACCCAGTGCCAAATGTAATCCTGGGTGCTGCACTCCCTCTGCCAACCTGGGGAGACAACGGACCCATGCTTCCTTCTATGCATGAGTAGTCAAATCGCTTTTTTCACCAGGGGAGAGATTCCTGGCTGGAACACGTTATTCCAACCAGTTCCTTTCCCCTCCATCAGGCGCCCCGGGTGGCCAGGGGGAGGTAGTATAGAGACCATGATTACTGCATGTTTCTGTGTGGGTACCTACCCTAGGAGACATGGGGAGAACCTGCACTCAGTGCCCACAGCGTCCCCAACGGGAATCGAACCCAGGACATTAGATAGATAGATAGATAGATACCTTTATTATCCCAAGGGGGAAATTCAGTTGTCCAGTTGTAGCATAGCAGTGTACAGTATTTACAAAGTTACAGAGAAGTAAGACAAAAGATAGATAAGAGTAAAAAAAAAAAAAAAAAAAAAGAGCAGTACAGTACCAATAAAGAAAAGGTGCATCAATAGAGGGGGCGAATAATATATAAGTATATATACATAAAGTGACTTACAAAAAGAGACCGTAACAGTCAATGCTAGTTAGTGCAACAAGTATCTCACTGACATTGTTAAACAAAGCAGAATACTCAGAAACTACCAACACAACCTAATAGTGCAAAGTCAAAAATCAGTGCGAAAAAACTAACAAAAAAAGCAGCTCAGAGAAGAAGAAAAACAAGGGAGCGTGTCACCGCAAGACGCACATGAGCACTCTCCCTGGAAGGTCCTTAGGGGTCAAAGTCAATACAGCAATAGTTCCTCCGTCAGTCTAGGTTAGGAAGGAAGTCCTTTTCACTCGTCCGTTATGTGTCTCGTTGTACAGCTTAAGGTCGGCCGGTACAAAAGATTTTCCTAGTCTCTCACATCTCCGTCCTGGGTAGGCAAAGCGGTCGTTTCCTCTCTTACTCCAGTAACTGGTGATCTCCAGATGGAGGGGGTGAGAGGAGTTCTCCAAAATGGAATCTAGCTTCCTCGCTGTACGCACTCTGGTTACTTCCTCCACCCCCTGCAGAGAGGACCCAACAACAGAGCCTGCTTTCCTCACCAGTCTGTTCAGGTTAAACGTGTCACCTGCTCTGTTGTTGCCTCCCCAGCATGTTATACCAAAGAAGAGGACACTTGCCATGACAGACTGACATTCTAGCTGTGAGGCGACAGCGCTATACCGACTGCGCCACCGTGCCCCCTCTTAATTTGAGTTCTCTGAAAAATAAAAAAAGAATAAAAAGACATTCCTATTTTTTTATTTTATTTTTTACAACAAAGTTGCATGTTGCTTCAATTCACCAAGCTCAAAAATATGTGTAAAAGCAAGTTCATGAAGTGATCTAAAAGATTATGTTGATCATTACTAGGCTAGCCTATATATAGCTGTCAATGCAACCACTTCCTGTTAATGAAATAAACCGCTAATGTATTAATAACTATAGCATCTAATTATAATTATGATAATAGACATAGTTGTAAATCAAGTAATAATCATGTTATGTATGACTCTGATGGAGCTGTCAGATTGTATCATAGTCATCTGCCCTCTTTCCTTTCTTTCCCCAGTTCAAGGTCCTATTATTTTCTCCCTGTGCACATACATCTCCTTGGTGTCTAAATTATATTTCTTATCAGTGGATTTCAAGTCTGCTTAACAATAATAATAAATAATAATAACTTTATCTTATGTAGCATCAAAAATACGCTATAAAAAAGACGCTTAACATCGACCAAAAAAATAAAAAATAAAGCTCCTAAACGCCAGCCTGTGTAAATGTCTCTTCAGTATAGACTTAAAAGCTTCTGGATATCATATAAGATTTTCCAGCTTAACCCTGACAAAACAGAGGAAGAAATGTATATGCAGGCCTATACTGTATGTACGCATACTTACGTACGCACGTACGTATGTAAGTATATACTATGTATGTACTGTATATGTATGTATGCATTCTGAAAATAGAAATGAAAGGAGGTGCACTGTATTCAGCAATACAGATAAATGAATGAAAATGGTTATGTCACTCCAATCAGCCCCAAAGACAGGATGCCAGCACTATTAGACCTATACTGATTCCGAAAACAGAAACTAAAGGAGGGGCACTACATTCTGCAAATTAATACAAATTTGCTTGCCAGGAACTGTCTACCTCCCTTTTCTCAGTCCAGGTGAGTGGTGCATTCATGAAAATGGTTATGCCAACCACAAAGAACCCCAATGACACGATGTCAGCACTATTTGACCCCACTGATTCCAAAAACAGAAATTAAAGCAGGCGGACTGTATTCAAATACATATTGGGGGGGGGGGGGGGGGGGGGGGGCGGGGGTCAAATAGTACTGGCATTGTGTGTTATGAATATGAACATTTCCTCAAAGTTTGGTCAACATAATTTATCCCTCCCACCTCACCCTATCCCCACGGTCAAACCAGGCTTCACGTGAGCAGGTGAAACTATTACCTGTAACTGCTGGAGGCCAGGCACAGAGACACTCCCAATTGAAGTGTCAATTTACAATTTACAATTTACAATTTAGGCATTTAGCAGACGCTCTTAATCCAGAGCTATTTACAATAAGCAAGGTAAAACAAACGTAGGTAGACCAAGCACCTATTCAGTAAAAAACATGAAATATAAATTACATGTATAGTCGTGTAGGCAAGTGCTACGGTAAGTGCCAACGATAATTGTACTGTTCGCAATAACCAATTGTTCACCAATTATTGGTAAACAATTGGTTATTGCGAAGCAGAGTCGTATAGGGATGAAATCTGCTCTTATACACTATAATTTGTTTCATTTGGTCTCCTGATTGACCCACAACGACATTTTTCTTTTGTATTTCTTAAGTTCTAGGTTCAGTGAAGGTTCTATACTGTAGGTTCACACCATTCCTTGCTCTTCCAGAGGGACGGCAGACGGCAGAGGGATCTGACTATCACATATCAATAATCCAATCCAGTGCACAAATAGCTCTGGTCCAGACTCCAGAGCGTTAGCAAGGTCTCACACTCTGGAGCTATATAGTGCACAAATATAAAACCCCATTTGGCTCCTACAACGCATCTTATTAGACTTTTATTTATTTATATATATATATATATTTTTTTTAATTGTTTTTTTTACATAAAATACACAAAGACAAAGACACTCACATTCACACACATTCACACACACACATGCACCTGCACATGCCTATCTAGAGTAGTAATATCAATAATAATACATAATTCCCATACATTGCCCACAGAGATCTTCTTCAACCATACATTGTTATTACATGTAGTTATTTCCATGGTATTCATATACATCTCCCACAGCTGTTCAAAATCCCTCTGTCTGCCCCTAACTTTATATGTCAATCTCTCCAGCCCGATGGAATTCATGAGTTCCCGATGCCACATCCTCAAAGTTGGGGCTTCAACACTTTTCCAACATAATGCCACAGCTCTTCTAGCTTGAAGAAGACCAAAGTCAAACATTTTAATTTGCTTTGCTGAATGTATAAAGTTCCTTGTGTGAATTCCAAGTATACAGAGCTTATTGAATTCCAAGTATATACATCTCATTAGACTTGCTTGACAAAGAGAAGACTCTTTCTGACGGACTGACAAAGAAAGAAAGATGGATAGGATGAGCTTTTCCATTCATTCTAAATAAGGCCTGTCTTGCTCATTCTCAGTGACTCAGTCAACCTACCTTTAGACATACCAGGAACACTGGACACAAGGGCAATTATCTGGCACTTAGAGGGGAGGTCATGTGTGTGTGTGTGTGTGTGTGTGTGTGTGTGTGTGTGTGTGTGTGTGTGCGTGCGTGCGCGCGTGCGTGCGTGCGTGCGTGGGACAGAGAAACAGGAAAACAACAGGACAGAGAGAGAGAGAGAGAGAGAGAGAGAGAGAGAGAGAGAGAGAGAGAGAGAGAGAGAGAGAGAGAGAGAGAGAGAGAGAACCTCTTGCTTCTTCTCTTATTCTGGTGTTGTCATTTTAATTCCATACCTCAAATCTCATCAGTCAGAGTACCTCGGCTGTGACCCTGCTTTCTGTTGGTGGTTTGTTTTAATGTTTATTCCACAGTTGAATGAATACTTTAACACGATTGTTAACAGTAAATGTTGTACAGTCAAAAGTTATGCTCAAAGGATAACACAATTCCACTTTCCATTGTTATATGGTCCATTGTACTCTAGCCTCGGAAACCCAGGCTTCATTAGGCGATCTGATTGTACTCAAACAATAGCCTAATACATATAATACAATACAATACAATACAAATACAATAAAAAACATTGGAATAGAGCTCAGTAGAATCACATGAAAAAGGAGGGGTAGGGGCAGGGGGATGAGGATTTTACTATGAAGGTGTTCAAACAGTCAAAAAGTAGGCCTATGTTCGCCAGGAATTCAAATTGCAATTACATGCTGATTTCATGTTGTTAAAGTAAATTAAAAACAGCAAAGGGCTGTCCATACTGTCTCCGACCAGGTGACCACCGAACTTTTCGTCGGAAGGTTCCGACTTAAGGGCTCTCCATAATGTCTCTAACCACAGACTTTTCGTCGGAAAGGTCTGGTTCAACTACGAAATGACGTCACTCGCAACTTCTGAAAAGGATTACCCCAAAGTAAAGTTCCGAAAGCTGCATGTCGTAAAGTCGGAACTTTCTGACGAAACGTTTAACGTTTAAGTTTAACGTTAAGTTAAATTTCCTTTGCATTACCCCAAAGTAGAGAAGAGCTCCGAAAGCTCCATGTCGTAAAGTCTGAACTTTCTGATGAAACGTTTAATGTTTAAGTTTAACGTTAAGATAAATTTCCTTTGCTGATCTGAAGATATCAGCTGCTTTGTGGGCTTAAAGGCTAAGATGATGCCTCAGCATTTCTGTCAAAGACGTTCCCCCTGTTTGAGTCTGTGATGCTGCTGTATCCTGTATCCTGTACATAGGGCTCTGCGAGGAGCGCTGTTGGTTGTAGTTGAAATTACGGTACCATAGCTGTTGATCGGTAGGTGGTCGGATACAGTATGGACAGCGATTTTTCCGACGAGCAGCTTTCCGAACTCTAATTCGGGGTAATGCTTTTCAGAGGTTGCGAGTCACGCCATTTTGTAGTTGAACCGGACCTTTCCGACAAAAGGTTCGGTGGTCCGAGAGAGTATGGACAGGCCTTAACTCCCCATCTCACTGGGAGGGACTGTTTAGGCCTATTATAATTTTGCCACAGGCTATGGGATGGGATCTATTCTATAGTCCCATATGTTGGGTAAGTGCATTCCTGGGTATGTATGGACTAGTCTTCAAATGCAAATCAATACCTACAGTTTCTTGGCCTTTAGCATTAGGCAAATGTTTTGCCTGGCTCCATCAGCTTATCAACAAATGTTGAATAGGCCTACATACCATATGGTAAATGGTGCATTTATATAGCGCATTTATCCAAAGCGCTTTACATAGATTGTGCATTACATTCACCCATTCACGCACACATTCATACACCGGTGGCGGAGGAAACCATGCAAGGCACCAACTCACCAGGAGCAATTAGGGGTTCAGAGTCTTGCTCAAGGACCCTTCGACATTAACTCAGGGGGAGCCCGGATTCGAAACTGGGAACCCATCGGGAACCCTTCGTGACCCCTGGGCTATGCCGCCCCATATGAACACATCAGAAGCTTCTTGTAAAGAATCCAATTCAAATTATACAGTGCGTGGTAAATGTTGCAGCGAAAATGTGACTCTTCTGAAAAGGGGACTAAAATTCCCTCTCAAGCAGAGGAACTATGGTATGTTCATATAGTGTCACCATGTTATCAACCATCAGGGGCGTCACAAGGGGTAGGAAAGTGGGACTGAGTTACCAGGGCCCAAGGTGGAGGGGCCCTAGTAACTTTAGCTATTGAAAAATAGCAGATATACAAGCTCACAGCGCGGCACCGAGTGCCGCGCTGCGAGCTTGTAGATCTGCTATTTTTGAAAAGTCGTGAAAATGTGCGCAAATCTTTGAATATAATGTATTTTTTAAGTGAACATTTGTAACTCAAATGTTGCTTCTGGGGGGTCCCTGGAACTAAATATTTTGAGATGGGGGGTCCTTCACATGAAAAAGTTTGAGCATCACTGACATGGAAACATAGGTTTCTTGGCACACATTTTCACGATTTTTCAAAAATAGCAGATCTACAAGCTCGCAGCGCGGCACTCGGTGCCGCGCTGTGAGCTTGTATATCTGCTATTTTTCAATAGTTAACATTCATGGGGGGCCCGCAGTGAATCCTTGTACCCAGGGCCCAGAATTTGGTGTGACGCCCCTGTCAACCATGCATGTCACTAAATCTTGTGACACAGTGCCCTCCAGTGGTATATATGTATCTTACCAAGATTGGGGTTAGAGTTTGTGTTAATGTTGAGGGAACATAATGTAGGGCTGAAGGAACATATGATCCCATTACTTTAATGTTATATGAGTTAATAAAGGACCACGATTGAAACAAGCCAAAGGCTTTCTTGTGGTGTTCATCCTTTTAGTTGACTTTGTACCAGTGTACTGTCATGTAGCCTACCTTTTCCCATGCAAACCACTAATAAAGTCTTCGGTCAATCGATCAATCGATCAATCGATAAATCAACAAGCAATGTTTGTTTGTGAGTCCTTTTGATGTGCCTTTGAACAACACTCACCCCAATATGCTCATAAATTGCTCTGATTAAGAACATGTTAACATGGGATTAGTTAAGATGAGTAGAATGGAGCTGGAGCTACAACAGTTTCATATTTATTTTTTATTCAAATATTAAAGTAAAAGTAAAGTAAAATAAAATGAAAAAATACACCAATCCCTAAATGATCAAAGGGCATTTGGTAAATTAAGAGCTCACTGTGGAATTGTAACCAGATGATTTAAAAATTACAAATCTCAGTGATGGGCTAAGGCAACTGAAAGTGAGTCTGCAACGGAGTCTATTTTCCAATAGATGGCGCAATATCACAGGTAATGGTGCTGTTGTGGTCCTAGTCTTAATTCATACACCATGACATTGTCGTCACCTCTGTGATTTTAACGTCCAGTTAAAGGAACTAGGTATTTAGCTGTTTTATTTAGATCCGAAAAGTAGACCCTATAGTGCCCACAGATGATGCCACAGATAATGCCTTAATTAGGCCCGTGTCTCTCTATCTCTCTCTCCTCATAATGCCCAGAGGGTGAAAAGCTATATGTTTGACTTATGTGATTTTGACCTCTGCAAGCTTATTCAACCATTCCAACTAACTCACTTCCACCGCCTATTCAGCTTGGCCTATTTTCATTTAGGCCCTATTTGGTAGGCTATTTTGCTCATGGGAAATATCTACAGCCCCTTTTCCACTGGCCCAACTCCACACCACTCCACACCACACCACACTGCCCATTTGTGCCAGGTTTTCCACTACAAGGACCTGGGTAGAGTGGTGTGAAAGTGGTACTAAACGTGGTACTAAAAAGTATCCAATCTAGAGTAAGTCTGAGTTAGGCCAAACAGGGCCAAACACTTCATAATGACTGATCACTCATTGACTTTTCATTTAGACCACCAGGATGAAGTTGTAATACATGATAATAGATTCTATTGTGTTATAACCACTATCATAACCTATTATAGTGTATTATAATGATCATAGTAATACATTAATACTTTATAGTGTATTATAATCACAGTTATAATCCATTATAGTGTATTATAATTTAGGATAGTTGTAATACAAATTTATATTGTATTATAATCGATTTATATTATAAATAACAGACTTTGTGTAATGGAAAATGTTGATATTTTTTATGTGGTGCGGTGTGGTGTGTGGTGCTAAAGCTGCAGTGGAAAAGTGGGGGATGGGGGGGGGGGGGGGCTCTGAAACAGTTTAGGACCCCAGGTTAACCAGATCATAAGAAGTTTTAAATCCCTTAACCATTTCTACAGAATGGCCTAACCTAAACAAATGTCCCAGTCTTCAGTCTGTGACATGTTTTTTATTGCACTGTTGTAGCCTAAACTGTAAAACGCATTATTGTTATTGCGTTATTACATTATTGCTATTTGATATCGTTTTTAATTTTTCAAGCACTTTGTAACATTGCTTAAAAAAGTGCTATTCAAATAAAGTTACATTATTATGTGAATGTGGCATAATAATAATGCAACTTTATTTAACTTTATAGGCTACCTAAATTTGATAATAATAATAGGCATAATTTATGCCTTTATGGTCTTTGCCTGTTGGCCAAAAGTGCCCTCTCCCCACCAAATTAATTAATTAGGTTAATTAATTAATTAATTAAAAATAAAGCATGTTTTGAATGCCTGCCAAGAATAATACATAGACCTATAATCCTAAAAAGCTACAAGATTTCCATGAATAAAATAAAAACTGCAATGATTTTTCTAAGTAGGCTATGTCATTAATAAATAAGAGAAACATCTAAGAAATTACATATGCCTACATTAGAAAACAAACATTTAAGAAGTAGTGAAAATAGCCGAACTACAAGCTCACAACATGACGCAAAGTTGCGTTGTGAGCTTGTAGATCTGCTGTTTTCACTATTGTTCGGGTCCCGGCCTCCCGGGCAAACGTCTATAATTTCTCTTTTGGGTCTTGAGTCTTGACAAGTTGACCTGAAAAGTTTGGGAATACGTGACCACTTTTCTGGAACCATTGACCACTGCTGTAAAGCCCTGGTGTTTTGACAAATAAGCGACACCGTCCTACGGTGGCGTGTAAATCGAGTTTTAAGGTGGCTTTTCCTTTCTGCGCAAGTGTTATAAATTGTGAAAACGTTCACGTCTGCCAGCTGAGCTGACCACACACCTGCGTGTGAACGAACACGCGTGGTAGGCTATCCCTTCCTCCCTGTAATCAAATAGCTTCCCTGAATTAATTACATGTAACATTAGAGCATGGGCGTATGGCCCCGGGTCCAGCAGCCAGACCGTTAACTTTTATTTGCAAGCAAACCGTTAAGTAAGCAGCATAAGGTAAAAGTTTGACCCTTAAAGTGGTCACTGCAGTGTCTCACTTTACTGTAAGGCACGTCGGGCTCGGGGAGAAGAACATGCTTTTGTGAAGAGAATTATGAGCAGAACACGAGTTTTAAATATTACGATAATGATTTAGTAGTGCTTTGTACAGAAACATTTGGTGTTGCTCTTGGTCACACGCAGGTTCTTAGCTAGCAGGCAAAGAGAACACCGTTAAGTACAAGGGGAGAAACAACTTCCGCTATGGTGTTTTATTTTAGTAAAAGTTTGAATTAAAAATATCTGAAATGATTCAGAATGTAGCCTACTACTAAACCTTATATGGGACAATGTTACATACTATTTCATATGTTCACTTGAACGTTATGCGATATAGTGTGTAGACTAGATACGATACAAACGTAGGCCTATTAAGTGAAGAATACACTATCAGTGGTTCTCATAGTGAATTCTAGGGACTCTGTGGGTTCCTTTAGGGGGGTCTAAACGGACATATTTTTATGGGTCCCATAATTTTTTGTTTCCTGCATTAAAAGAATGTATATTTCAAAACATTTTCATGAATAAAAGAAATGCTTCTTTTTCTAAAGTAATGTCATTAATAAATAAGAGAAAAATCACATAAATTAGAAAACAAATATTTAAGAAGTAGTGAAAATAGACCTTGAGATGAAGGTTTGTTTGAGAAACACTGCACTATATATTACCAATTACTGTGCTTTACTTTGAAAGGTAGGAAGTGGCATGGTGCTGAACGCCGGCTGTGTTGACGCGGGGGAGGAGGACGGACGGTTCAAATGGCATTCGGAAGTTCCATCGTGGAAGCACCGGGGGATTCATGTCAGTCAGGGCTGATACCAGGGATACCAGGGAGAGCCTTGGATAACAGACTGTGTCACTCCTGAGATGAAATCACTAAGGTATGTAGGTTAAAGTTTGACCAGTGTTCGGTGACGGCCAGGGGTGTTAATGTTTGAAAACATGGTCTATTCCTCCCTTTTCTTTTCTCCCAGACAGCCCCTCGCTGCTATACTGCTGCTGAATTTTAGCCTACAGGCCACTTTTTGTGTTGCTGCTGCTCGTTCCTGTCAAAAAAAAAATATTCTCCGCCCGTTCTGTTCACAGTTCACACCCATGTTGAACATTTTGCTTCTTGTGTTTTGGATCCCCAGCTCCCTCCTGGTTCTCCTCCTGGCCTCGCGGTGGACTGCATGTTGAAGCCCGAATGCGGTGAGGAAGAAGCGGATAAGAAAGAAGCAGCGGCTGGCTGCTTTCCTCCAGTGTTTTCCCAAGGCAGCAGCAGCAGCTATTGTTTTGTGATGGAAAATGCAGGCTGGTCGCTAGCTGGCTGACTGTCTGTGCAGCCAGACAGGCAGCACAGCGACGTTTACACGGGTTTTGGATGATTCTTCGACAAGGGAGTTGATTTTTTTTTTTTTTTAAGGATAACCACACTACCTCCTTTTCTTGTTAGCGGACACTGTCCGTTTGACAGCGGGGGACACAATGGGGGAGACGAGCCTAGACGACTCTAGTTGTGTTAAGGTGGCTGTTCGGGTCCGTCCCATGAACAGGAGAGGTGAGTATGTGCCTTGTATGTATGATGAAGCCTTGATGAAGGCAAATGTTTGATTCAATGTTCCCACCCATTCCTGTAACACCCACTGAGATTTAAACTTGTAATGTAACTCTCTGAGAGTGTATGGCACACAAATGAACCCAATGAACCCGTCTAGGGTCCATTTGTACACTCTCAGAGTTGCAGGTCCATTTGGTTCCATTTGAGTTAAATTAACCTACAGTAGTTACAATGAGTGATTATTAAACCAAGGATATACAGGGGTGGGAAGTCATGGGATTAAACATGTGGCCATAGGGTAATGGGGCAATCCTGCTTAATCACCCATAGATTTATTAATCACATAATAACTTTATTGTGATGTCTAAAACAAAAACATTGCCTCGGTTTAGTTATCTATGGCTTGGCTTGAGTCACTCAGAAACCCCGTCCACGGTCTAGAGGAAGGCATTTAATAGACACTCATAAAGGAGTGAGTCATGAAGGCGAATCAGCATTTTAACATAAAGCTTCTCATTCACTGCTGTGATAGTGGCTCCCATCTAATACCATGACATGTACTGTAGGTAAGAATCTGTCTTTCAGCTTGTGATGATGATGATGGGGAAGGAAGGATGCATGACACATACTCATTAGTGGCTGAAACAATGGAGCCCTTCAATATGTGGAGGCTGCATTGGAACAGATTTGGTTGAGCGAAGACAAAAGCACCCTTAGAATAACTTATCACTTATTAATTCACCTATATACGTTGCAAATCTTTCAGGCCCATGTACTTTGTTAGATTATGTGAGATACAGGAAAGAGAGATGGGGGTTTAAAGCCACCACTTTCCATGTGCCCCTTTCAGAGAAATTGCATGTTGTATGCAACACTGACTGAACGTCCTGAGCTTGTGTAGTCACCCATTCCCAACATAAGCCCTGGTAGTGTACACATAGCAACATGCCTTTCCTAGTTCCACATGCATGCTCAAAGGATAACATTGAGGGCCACGCCAGTGGGTGAACGGTCAGTGTGTATATGGTCCGTCTCCGGTTTGACCAGAGCCATGTGTTATGCGCATATCTTTCCTCTCTCCTTCCTTGGCGTCTTGTCTCTCCACACTCTTCTATCTAAAAGAAAATTAAGCAAGAAAAAGGGAAAGAGAAGAAGAATGACATTCAGTAACAACACAGAGTTTGAAGCACAATTGTTGACATTTCATGAGGGAGGGCAGTAGTGACATTTCTGGACTGCAGTGCCATGGGAGAGTGGGAGACCGTGTGTTGCGCAACGCGGTAGTGTCGCTCAAGCGGAATATGTGACCTACGGTGCATTTAGTGATGAATGGATCACGTGCCTTCTCTCTCTCTCTCTCTGTCTCACTCTCTCACTCTGTCCCTCTCCATCTCTTTCTCTCTCCTTTTGTCTTTTCCTCAATCTACTGTGATATCCTTCCTCACCTTTTTCTGCCTGCCACCACCCTCCTGTCCATCTCTCTTCCTTCCTCTCCCACTCGGAGAAGTCGGTCACAAGACCAAGGCAGTCATGGTGGCCTAGTCTGTGCATAGAGATTTTCCCACGTGGTGCTGTTCAGAGAAACATTCTGCACTCAGTGCTGACATTTTTAACTGTTTCTGTTTTTGCAGCATTTGGCCCTTTTTTTTGTGGAGCATTCAAAAAATGGAATTTGTAAAAGGAGGCATTTGCCTACTGTATATATAGCTGCTGTCTTCCGTGGACCTTTATCCTGTTGATCCGATCCAATCCAATGGCACTTGATTTGCTTTTGTTGCTTTCCTCTTATTCTCCTGTTGACATTGGCGCTGCTAGCATGCATGCACCAGCCTCACCTCCCAAAATCAAATGATTAATGCATGCCATATAGAATTTTATCACATCACACCAGTGGCACTAATTCCACAGCCGGAGCACTCGTTTTCTCTCTCTGTTCGCCTCAGGTTTTCAAGCAGAGTCGATCTGCTCGGTGCAAGACAAAGGCAGGAAGGGAGTGAGTCTGAATGGGTATTTGCTAATGTTACATAATGCACGGTGTTCCCATGGACGTGGCCTAGGTGGTCAGGAGGCCTTTCGAAGAACAGAGAGCAGGCTTCAGCGGCAGCACACCACTTTTTTCCATTTCCTGGTTGATGTCACAGCCATTGTGCCAAAAACCCTGCGGAAGTTCGCCAACAGGCCTGCTGACAGCATGCATGGAAGAGGTGGAAGGTGCCAGTGGAAAGTGGGAAGCTGTTTATGGAGAAAGGCATAGCCACAGATAACAATGGGCACATTTATCCATGTAACCACCACGTAACCACCACATAGACATAAACCTCCCCTGATTCCTTCTGCTGGAAGAACTAGCTGTGGTGCTAGGATGGTAGAGGTGCACACTGCACAGTGCACTGGTAGCACGCTCAATCACAGGTGCAGGAACTTCACAGGTGCAGGAATTCACTCTCTCATCCTCACTCAACTCTCCTACTGTTAAGGAGTGAACAGAATCTGTCTCTGTGACAGTATGTTTGAGAGAGCTTTCCCTCACAGGTGTTCTCTCTCATTATCTCACTTTTACTTCACTCACTGCTCTCAGATTTTGCCATTTGCCTCTGCTGCTTTTTCAGTTGTTGTTCTCGTATACTGCTGAAGACACAAAGGGCAGGTTCAGGTCTTGTTTTGTCCTTTGACCCCAAGTGTCCATACCTAAACTTCAAGACCCTGGCAGAAACAGTGGTAGTCCCACCGCAAGAAAGCTTGTTTGTTTTAGTTTTTCTCCTCACAAACGGATCCAAGCAAGGTTTGTTTGATTATATATGTTTTTGGAGCTGTGTGCAGCTCCCTATACGTGGCTGTGTGGGTCTGTCTGTGTGTGTGTATGTGTGTGTGTGTGTGTGTGTGTGTGTGTGTGTGTATGTGTATGTAGCCTGACTTCGGCGCGTAACTAGTGCCGCACCATTTACGCCACTCGCGCAATATATACATCAAAATGTGCGGCTCGGCCGGGAATGGTGTTCTATTACCTTTCGTTCCGATCCGCCTTACCATGCCGACGTAATCGGCAAAAAACGACGCTTAATTGTCCCCATTGACTTATAATGGGACAATGCAAGAAATCACTTTCAAGTATTTTTCTCTCGTAAACCATAGGAGCTACAGTTTCAAACCTCGGAGAGGAGATTCATAATGATTTTAAGAATGAATCGAAAAATAATTACATCACTCGGCCTCATGGTGGCGCTATAACGGCCCACTTTACGTTTTGCCCCGTAACTCTTGAACCGTAGATCGGAAAATTAAAATTCTTTTTTCCCTGGATTCCTTGGGTCAAGACGCATCTCCCCATATAGGCCACGCCCATTTGCGCCAGGATAGATTTTCCGCCATCTTGAATTTTCTCCAAAACACACTTTTTGCTCCTTTTCCTACATATTTTCTTCAAATGTCACAAAAATCGGTACACATGATCTACACACACACACACACACACACACACACACACACACACACACACACACAGCTCCACTTCACACGGGTGTGATTTTTCAAACATTACCGTCCTGACATTTCACCGGGGTATACGTATACGAAGGTATTTGTGTACAACAACAAAAACATAAAAGCTGAGCTGCTGGTCACAGAAGTAATGGTGGAATGTATGCTTACAATGTTGTGTGACTATTATTCTGGCTAATAGCCTACTTAGACACGTTAAATACTTACAGCCCATACCCATAGAAACAAAGAGATGGGAAATAAGTGCCCTCCTTCCATCATAGATTCAGCATACCTTGTGGGAGGACCCGATGACACTTGTGTTGGTGGGTAACAGGTGGGCCACCCTGTCAAAATACATCAGTGGGCTGAACAGAGATGATGTGTAGGAAAGTGGTGGCCGTGGCAGCCTGGCAGTTGAATTAACTCATACCTTGCGATCCCCGTAGAAACCGTAGATTTCCCGCTGTACCGCGCTGCCATGCCCGTAGAGCCCGTAAAGTTTAATTAGCTTTAATCATTATGAAAGGATTAAAAGTATTAGCGCAGATTTTCGCTGATTCTGGCTCTTTAGGCCCGCCCCCCCTAACTGTATCCGGTCATTTCCGGTCTGGACCGGATCCAGCTTTCCGTATCCAGCCTCCATTGGTTTACTGTGTAACAGAAGTGGAAGCTACTCGGCGATGGAACGCTCGTTTTTCAATCGGATTTTTGCGTTTGGAAACTTTGATCCAGTCTCTACACGCCTGGATTATGATCCCCGCACATATCGTGCGTTTTGTGCGCGAACGTGTCCACGTGTTACCATAGCGCATGCCTGTTTTTTTTTCAATGTTTTTTCATGTAAACACTGGCGGATAAGCAGGAATACAGCGTGGCAACGGATATGTCTTTTTCAATGGGGTTTTTTGTATTCGAAAGCTTGTCAACGAGTCTACACGTCTACTAGATGAGTCGCGCACAGATTGTGCACGATGCGTGCGCGTGCCCACGCTAAAAGGTAAGGACAATTTGGCAGCTGCTTACTACAGCTATGTTTAAAATGGCAGAGAAATTGTTAAAAGCAAAGAGTTTAGAGTTGGAAGAAGATGATTTCAAGATAGTTATGGCAATATTTTACTCATTCCATATCATAATAGAAAGAGGAAGCTCTGTATTTGTTGACAGTAATGAAAATAATACCTTAAGGATTTTTTTAAATGCCCTGCCTGGTATACAGTAATGCCTTCATACCTCCCAGTCTAAGCCTATGTAACACCAACCAGCCTAACAGCCTTTCATCTGGTTTATTATGAAGGTGTTGGTGGTTTGTAGTCTTTATTTGAGATGGAGCCATGGGATCATTGCAGCCTAGATGTTAAAGAGGCAGGCCCTTGATGAGAAAGTCACCAGTAAGGCTGCAACATTTCTGGAATAGAATAGTCTATAGAAAGTGTCCATATAAAATTAGTAGGATTGTATTGGAATAAATAGAAACATGAACCTTTGACCTAACCATAAGCAGATTATTTTGATTTAGAGTTTTCAATATTTTTTTCCTTTTCTTCTTGCAGTTTAGTATGTGAATCATCACAGCTTGACCGTATCTCTGTAACGCCTGACACTGTGGTTCCCCTGAGACATCACTGTGACATCACAGGTGACATCACAGTGATGTCAGAAACTCAGGGCAGGGAGCAGGGATCTCCATATATGGGCATAAAAGGGATTTGTATGTATGGTCAACAGGTCAAGACATGTATGGACTTTCGCTCTTAGGTGTTTTACTGGTGTGTAGTGTTTAAAAAGAGTTAAAATTAGTTAAACTTTTATTCATATGAGCTAGCTCTTTTTATTTTTCACATAACAGCAAAAAGCACCTTCAACACTTTTAATTTTCAACATAAATAACATGAATTTATAACATGTTGTGTGGGACAGAAGCTTAGTCTCTGGTTGGTGTTTCTTGTTGGCCTAAATATCTCCCATGAACCGTCTCATTAACTGCTTGGACATGTGTAATGTGCATATGTGATGAAAGGGTGCACTGTGCATGCAGAAGGTTCAAATTCAAGTGAGTTCCCGTTAGATTAATCATTCTGTACATGTAATGGACATGAGTGCACTCACTGTGCATATTCTATTTAAATTCTAAGACTGGACCGTGACCGTCACAATAATGATTAACTTGAAACTCAACACATTGCATTTTTTGTGTATTTCCACTACAAAAGAGATAGCCACTATACAATTAAAAAAAGCCACTATACAATTAAAAAAAGAACCGAATCAACCTACAGTTCCCATGCTTCCGCATGGACATTTCCTAGACAGTATCTTTAAATTGTCTGGACCCTATTGTTGGTTCATAATATCATTCAATAGGAAACATACTTCTCTCCCTCAGCAGTTACTGCCAAGTTGCCCTTGTGTTAGGCACATAACCTCCAGTTTGCCCCCAGGGAGCTGCACTGTGGCCAGGATGTTGTGATGGTACTGGACAGCTACAACAGGCCACCAGTAGAACACTGTGATTGTACTGGGCAGCTCCCACCCAGAGGCCACCAGTAGAACAGTGTGGTTGTACTGGTCTGGACAGCTCACAAACATGTGAAGCAGGACCTTGTCACTGAGTGCTCAGTCAACTTTCTGTGGTTGAATAAAGTACACGAGCAGCATGCGTGCATCTCCATGCATGTGCTGTGTAAACCGCAAAAATGTGACGTAAATCGCATCATAGGACTTCCGGGCAAAATACAAATATAAAATGTTGTTTCGTACAACTGTACATTGTGCAAGTACAGGAACGGCAGAGGAAACAGCTAAGAACATAGGCTAAGAAGTAAGAACAAGGCAAAAAACTGAGCTACCGGTATCCGTGTGCAAAAGTTGGAGTCTGTAGAACCAGCCGTGTGCGGTCCGACCCTATATATGCTGATTCGGTACCCCATGAGTGTCTGCGCGAATTAGTGGTAGGTAGGGATACTTAAATTCAGCATGTTCTATGTGTTGTCTCCAGAGAGAGGGAGGGAGAGAAATGGCCACCACCCACCACATCTAGCAGACAGAAACCAACTGCCCAACTAATGCTTAAGCTCATTCCTTTGGCTTTAGTAACTTGATTGAGTGACAGCGAGACAGCTGATTTGACCAAGCTGACGTTGGGGATGCATCAGAGTCTATACTTAGTCTAGCTGTACAACTGGCCAGCCCAATAATTAATGCCTTTTGTTATCAGGCCTCCATGTGGCTGGGACTTACTGCAACGCTATTCAGCAGTCCATCAGTACAGTCACTGCTACCAGTCACTGTAGTGAATAGTGATGGAGTGTGGAGTCTCCTCTGGCTCTCTCTCTCAGCTAAGGGGGAGACGGTACAGGGCTAGTACAGGACAGGAGAGCACTACATTGATTAGCTCCCAGGCCAACATGGGCTTTTGTCTCTGATCTGGGTGGCGCACGCTTGTTATAATAAGCATTTAAACGTCTTGAATAAGAATAGATACATCCTTTTGTTTTAAAAACATCAACAAAAAATGTACATAATGTGTGCTATAACACTTGTCGCATTCCTAAGCCAATAAATTGCCTCACAATCACTTCAAACTTGTGAAGAGTGTGAAAGTCATATGGTAGTTTATAGTCTACACATATAAAAACCTTACTGCAAATATTGTATTTACACCAAGTTACTTTTAGTGCTGGGCAATATGACTTCAAATCAATATCACAATTATTTCAAGCTTACAATGCATCGCAATGCGACATGTTGTGAACCTACATGAGCAAGATTAAGTCAGCCAGAGGTTAAACATTTCGCTTTCGGTAATAGTCCAGCCCTAAGTTACATTATCCCTCTGCAGAAACTGCGTTCATCTTCATACAACGGGTACAACGGTACACTGACAAAGCTGCCAACACCATCACTCAGACATATTGGTTGGATCGGCAGTGCGACGTAGGTGTGACCGTGTGAGGGATGCGTAGCGGCCCGAACTCTTGATGCGAGGGTCACGTAGCGGTCTAAATCTCTAGTACTATCAAGATCAATATTTCATTTTTTCCAAAGAAAATGTAGACCTTCAACATGGCCATGCAAGCGGTGTTTGTCAATGCAGGGATGACACCAACCCAGATGTTTTGTGTAGGGATGCCAGATCATGCCACCGATCTGAGACAAAAATCGGATCGCAGCGAAAGTTACAGATCATCGGTAATCGGATTGAAAGTGAAGAATCTAGATCGCACTCGCAGCATCTCTAGTTTTGTGTACTTACTTTATGGTGCGGCTTTTCACTGAACATTGCATTGCAGAATTTACAGTTTGTGCGGTGTTGTTCAAAAACTGCACACATGACTTGCCATATCTAGTAAAAAAAAAATCCATTCCAAGGCCACATTCCATTGTTGGTGTACAAAGTTTAGCATTTGTGACTGTGATGGTAGGTAATGATAATTATACAGTATACATTATTGACAGGACGATACTGTCCTCATACTGTAGGCACAATCTCTTCCTCAAAAACATTCCTTTGAGATGCCTGGAATCTGAACGGCTCACCATTCCTAGAGCTGCAGTGCATGGCTATTGGCTAATGGCTACTTATTGTTCCGAAGGCGCAGTGTTGCATCATGGTACCGTACAAGTAGGTCACGGCCAGCATGTGTGGTCATCAATCTCACGTGTGTGTGTGTGTGTGTTTGTGTGTGTTACTGCAAGTGTGTGGGTTTGTGTGTGCATGTAGGTCTTTGTGCGAGTTATTATGTGTGTGTTTTTGTGGACTAATAACTGCCAGAGTGACCCGAGCAGTCCTACTATTATTAACTAGCCTAATGATGGATTGATGATGAAGATCATTTGCATTTTTCAATTAGGTCTTCCCACTCGTAACAATTCCATCGACTGATTGTGTTACCTGGGCCTGAGCCAAAGCTCATTAGACTAGTTGGAGTGGTGGAGGACTCAGTCAGCAGCATTTTTACTTAATTCCCTGCATGTTGTAGGGCTGTGATGCATTGAAGCACTCAGCAGGAGGAAGGCACAACGTACTGTAGAATCATAACATTGTCATTGACTAATGATTAGAAGAGAAATGCACGTCACAATGGGCCCAGTAGTGGAGGAAAATAATTTGCAGCACTGTAGAAAAACAACATTATTTGTTAATCCAATCCGTTTCAGCCTATGACTTTAATCGGTGTCATCAAGAGAACACAAGGCGAAAATAAAACAGAAAGAAAACAACCAATCAAAAGAACAATAGGTTAAGGCAGTGGCCAATGAGATGCATGACAAAAGGAACTTGATAAAGCCCTTTCGGGTGAAACGTTGTTTGGTTGAAAAAAAAAAGAAAAGAAAAAAAGAGCATCCTTATCGTGTGCAAATTTTTTTATTCAACACATGAAAAATATACAGTAATTTGTGATTTAAGTACTGCACCGGTAGAGACAAGTGGGGGGTGTTGTGTATACAGAATGGTATATGTATCAACGAATCTGCCCCAGCAGTAGTCAATTTAATGATTTGATTTCCCTATTGGACCACTTGTAAAATGCACCCAAAAAGGCTTGTATTGGGCTAAAAGCGTGAATTTAGTATATTTGGTAACAGTGTCTTCATTAAGAACTAGCCCTTACCCGTTAAAAGATATGAGCTCCGAAATGATGTGCAGTGTGTGGATTATGGGATGTGCACTGTGCACACAGTATATGAGGGATGGAAAGTAACTTTAACTGGTGCTTGCATGCTAATATGTAGGAGCATCAATGTAAGAAATACCCGTTCCATTTAACGGCTACAGAGATACTGTGTACCGATCTGCATGATTTTGGACAACATCTGTAACAGGGCCAGAACCCCCCCCCAGACAGACAGACAGACAGACACCCAGACAGACAGACAGACATTCGGAAAATTATATGTTAGATATTATTGTACCTGCAGCAGCACCAGTGTGTGCGCTGGGAGAGCATGCTTGGGAGAGCACTAACAATGCATTGGTTTACCACAGTGTGGTCTGTTGTTTGACGGTTTCGTGTTGTCTGTATATTATGATGTTTTATTGCTTTTTGCAGCTCTGACTTTTGAGAGGTTTGAGACTAACGGTGTGATGGTGATAATGTTGATTAGGATCAAGCTAAACTAACGGGTCATGGGATTGAACCCTCCAACAGGTGATATTACTGTCCATGTGTGTCTTGTCTTGTCTTGTCAAAGGTCATGGCTTCATGATAAGTCAGTAGAGATGGACCGATTGCAAAATTCTTGGCCGATACCGATCCACCGGTTTTATGAAGGTCTGACCTGCCAAAACCGATTTTTCCAATACCAATTTCTTTAGCTAAGAACTAGAAAATAGGGTTGCTCCAATACGCTTTTGTTTCAGGCGAAGTAGGCCTACAAGACATACTTCAATTTGAGTACCAATAAGCTAGAAGAACACTAATGCCAAATCAATCACAATAATACAATATCCAAAATCACAGACAATATCCAGGCTAATATGACCGTCTGGACTAGGCAGGAGGAAAGCAGGTGACGCATGCTTTTTCCCCCCCTTCTTTTTGGAGACGACATTGACACAGGATTATGGAATATATCCTTACATTGCAAAGATAATCAGCACCATCTGTATTCTGTAGGCTGCCACTAAGTAGACTGGCTGCTACTTGCTAATGTTTACGTCACAGGACCGAGCATCATGCTGTGCAGTGCAAGAGATACAATTGGCCGATTTTGGCATATTTATGTCAGTGACCTGCCGATCACCGATTTGGCCGGTTTGATATGATACCTGCCGATTTCTGATGTTGGCCGATACCGATGTCCATCCCTATAAGTCAGGCATGTTTGTGTCCTTCATCATTCACTAAATGGTTATTGGGGTTCCTGTTCTACAGTTCTGTCATCCCTATGCGATCAAAATGTTCTGCTTATATACCTACATTATGATATGACTATGGTATACTGTATTTTAATGACAGACACACACACACACACACACACACACACACACACACACACACACACACACACACACACACACACACACACACACACACACACACAGTCACACACAGTCACATCCAATCATGCCTCTGAGCATGACTACTTGGTTACTCATTGTATCTATGGATAAGAAGCCCCTTTTACAGTTAAGCCCCTTCTTGGTAAGTCCCCAGATAGTGTTAAGAAGATGGGCTATTATTAGGCTTTTACTGTGAATTCACTCACCTTTTCCCTTTAGGTCTGGTGAGTTGCATCATGAGGGGAAAAAATGCATTCAGAATTCCATTTTGCCATAAAGTCACAATTCGGGCATTTTTTAATTCTATTCACTATTCGGTGATGGACATAGGCTTGCATAGAGAAGAGATAACGATCACCCAGGGCACAGAGATGCAATGGCCTGCTAAATGACCAATAATCCTTTTCACAGAATTCACACTGAAGCAACAACATGTCTCTTGTTTGCTCAGCGACCCTGGTCATGACCAGGATCATTCCCAGGTCAGACACGGCTCAGCATTGATGGGAAAGGGTGAACAAGGGTTACTTACTCTACCTGGGTTTCCATCAAGGAACCTCATGGGTTCCAACTGGATCACTACTAGCATGGTAAAATGCAATCACTACCTGATTGCATCAGGTAGTGACTGAGTCTTAAACATCTGCTCCAATCTGTAAGCGAGTCTACAAGATCAAACCATGGAGATCCAGTGTTTTGCTACCAAGTGTATTTGACATTCCAACGAAATGCAGATTGATCCGTGAACTGACACACATGAATGACAACAATATATACGGCATACATATAATGTTGGGTGGGTTCATTTGACCCATGTTCATAATTATTGCGACCGTAGGTCGCACTTACTATCAAAACCTGCACAAACTGTGAGTGAGTCCGTCAGTCAGTCAGTCAGTCAGTCAGTCAGTCAGTCAGTCAGTCAGTCTGTCCGTCTGTCTGTCACACCTCACACGGCACACTATTGCCCTGCTCATATCTCCGCAACCGTTGCCCCGATCCATGCCAAATTTTGCACACACACTCCTTGCCTGCCAAACTACAACCTCCAAGGACCCCCCGAGCTCCAGGGACCCCCAGGTCCCTGGGGGACCCCCAGATGTAAAAAATGACCAAATGTGCAAAAATGACCAAATGACCACCCCAACGGGGCTGCTCACGGGGAATTCCCGGGGACCACCGACTCCTGGTGCTCCAGAACGGATGCCAAAGTGGTGGCGCCCCCAGTGGAGGACCCCCTCCACTGCAGCTCACATAAAATGCCGTAACTCGGGCTAGGAGCGTCCGGGAGAGCCGGGGCCGGTACCTATTCGTCCGCCAAGGCAACGCGGAGACCCCACCCCTCATTTCTCACATGGCCCTCTTCTAGCGCCACCATGAGGCCGATTCTTGCAAAACACATTTTTGGACACTGCTCCTACAGATTTTGCCCTAAAATCACGCACATCGGTACACAGTATGTCTACACATTGCCCACACAACTAGGAACCAATGGCAGTTACAGCCCTCTTTGTGTATACATGTGACCTACGGTCGCTTATCTCCCGATTAGGGAGTCTTACTGGTCATCAGCAGAATGTGTCTAATTGTGGTTTTTGGGAGCTGTTGTTTTATGGCTTGCCATATAAACCAACATTTTTTATTTTAATTTCATTGCATGGAACCATGATGAATCAATTATTGTATTCATTTTACAGCCAGCCCTGCTGTCCCCTTATTGTCACATCTTCTACAAACGACACAACTCAACAATGTACCTCTGTGTTTTTATGTCTAGGGAATTTAGGGAATCTTCTTTTCATTAATACAAGAGATGGTTTTGGTGAATGATCATGCTCTGTCTTTTTAATTCAAGACAGAGCAGTTAGCAAAGGTTTTTGCTGATTCGACTGCTAGACCATACTGTAAGTCTAACTCTGCAAACTAATAACGCTTCAGTATCATGGCAGAGGAAATGATGAGCCATATTTATTCCACTACCCTGTTCCATGTCTCTGGAGATGTTAGCGCCATCAGCTGCTGCAAATGTTTGAAAATGTAAATGCGCCGTCAACAGTCTCTGCACTGACTGCATAGTAGAGTGTTGCACTGAAAAGGGAGCGAGAAGCTAAATACATTGTGGAGCTGACCTTGAAGTAACTTTGAGTGCGAGTTAAATCGACACTCCGGATTTGACTGTATTGTGTTGGGTCAGCTTGTCATGCTGTTGTGCTAAGAACCGAATCCCAGGGTGACCTGATAGCTGAGTGGTTTGAGCACACACCACATTGGCTCTAGTGCCTGACAGGTGAGCCCCTGGTTCGATTCCTGGCCATAGGGATTTTCTGAATGTCAATTCAATTCAAATGAGCTTTATTGGCATGAGAAAACATACGTCTACATTGCCAAAGCAAGTGTCAACATTGTGTCGTTATAAGGTTATATATATATATACACAGGGTATA
Source organism: Nannobrachium achirus (assembly GCF_963921795.1). Taxonomy (NCBI): domain Eukaryota; kingdom Metazoa; phylum Chordata; class Actinopteri; order Myctophiformes; family Myctophidae; genus Nannobrachium; species Nannobrachium achirus. The sequence continues at coordinate 55,379,685 of NC_137816.1, forward strand.
AAGCTTTTGGAACAAATGGCAGCATTTTTTTGTCTCAATACGATTTAAATAGTATACATCTCTCCTTGTTTCCTGTCTCTCTATCTGTCAATAAAGCCTCTGTGTGTATGTGTGTGTGTGTGTGTGTGTGTGTTTTTCCCTTTATAGAAAAGGACTTGAACACTAAATGTATTGTGGACATGGAGAAGAACCAAACCATCCTCCAGCCTTCAGGAGGAAACCTGGGCAAGACTGACTCCAGGTGGGTCTGTCGGCTTCTCTCTTAACCCCATACTCGAAAGTGAAAATGAATTCCAGTCTGTTCCCTGCCTGCAGTAATGTGTTTAAGCTCTCTGGTCACATGCTAGGAAGCAACCTCCATCATACCAGAGAGGGAGGTGTGTGTGTGTGTGTGTGTGTGTGTGTGTGTGTGTGTGTGTGTGTGTGTGTGTGTGTGTGTGTGTGTGTGTGTGTGTGTGTGTGTGTGTGTGTGTGTGTGTGTGTGTGTGTGTGTGTGTGTGTGTGTGTGTGTGTGTGAGTGAGATTGTACAAAGTCATCGGTCTTTGCATTGGGAGTGGATCTTTAAATCATTTGAGAGAGCAAGTGAGTTAGACGTGGTAGAGAACCAGTCTGCTGCGCCGCCTGCTCCTCCTCCTCCTCCTCTTCCTGCCGTGTGTTTGGTCGTAACTCTCCGCAGCCTGACTTCCTCCCTTTTTCTCAGCCCTTCCGTTTCCCCGGCAACACGGGGGGAGGTTAACCCCGGGTCAGCGGCGGTCGACCGTGGACCCCCCCTCCCCTGGCCTGCATGCATGTAATGTAGAGGAGCGAAGGAAGACGGGACAGTGGAGAGAGAGCGAGAGAGAGAGAGAGAGGGAGGGATAACGCACACGTTCGGCCGCAGCATCTGTCGCTCATAAAATCGTGCCACAACCCCAAAAGGCTGACTTTTATGACCGGCCAAACAAGAGACGTGCCATCATTTCTCCCTTTGTGTTGTGTCTCTCTCCCACTCCCCGGTTTTCTTTACTTTCTTTTCTGCCCGTCTCTGTATCTCCTGTCTTTCTCCTGCTGCATGTTACTAGGCCGGACAATGGGGCCGAGGCAGCAGCAGGGTTTACACTTGGAGGAGGATGAATGGACGGAGCGACCTGCCCGCCGCTCCACAGCCTGTAGACACTTTAGTGGTGGGAGGGAGTTGATGACAGCAGCGTAGCCAAAAACAAATCGCCCGTACTGACACTTAACTACAGATGCTGTGATGTCATACTGCTCTACACAGCAAAACCCCACGGTGTTAATTTAGATGAACACTCTGGATTCGCCTGGGTGCTACAACTCTAGCATCCCCATTCTGGTGCTAACATTTGCTGAAAATGGCTGATCTACAAGCGCTTTTAGATATTCTCGGCACAGATATTTAGTCTAGAGGGCCTTGTATAGAACCTTGGGTTTGTAAACATCTTATATTGTCAACGCTGGCCATTTTTTAAATTTCATTTGGGGGGGGGGGGGGGGGGACTGGATTGTGTTGATGTGCGATCGAACACACCTTGGTTATCCACACTGCGACTTTGTCGTTCAGGGGAAAAGATAAGCAGCAATAGTTTACTAGTAAGTTGGTCCCCTTACAAGCTAGCTAGTTGGCTAGCTCATCGAAGCAGCTCTGACGTTGGCTACAAAGTGATGCGAACGTGCTGGCTAGCACTACACTAGACACCAACTCGGCAGTCCTGAATCGCTGCCCTCCACACCTTCCTGTCTAGCATCTGGGTCTTGTTGCTGGATCCACTGCTGTGCTGCAGTGTGTCTATGTACTGTAGGTGCTGTTGAATTGAACGTTGAATTGTTTTTGTGAATGTGTTGATATTTCTGTTTATATCAATAGTGGTGTGATATTTACAGTGATGCTGAATATTATACCGTACATTTTTATCGCTGAAATGTGTTATTATAGTAATCAGAGTGCTTGACTGGAATTACCCTTTTAAGCTATTGTAGAAGGGCCTCAAGTGACAAGCTTTATGCTGCAATTCTGTGTAACTGTTGTATAGGCTCTCAGAATGCTGACATTATCTTGTCATACTATAATGGACTTGTACAGTTTACACTAATCCTGTATTCCTACACAGACTCTTGAGCCATATACAGTAGAGTACGCTGTAATCCTACGAATATAGTACACTTACATTTATAGTTAACTTGATAGACTATAGCAGGGGTCTTCAACGTTTTCAGGCCAGGGACCTCCCAAATTGTAGGGTGGGGGTGGGCTACAACATATATTTTATATGTATAACATTTTGTTTCATTTGTATAAGCATACCATGTTATTGTGCATTGAATACTATGCTATTAAAATAATAGATTAATATACTCATGCTTTTATTTTAAACATGCATGTATTGGACAAGTGGCCGTACCACTGCCATTTATAAACATACCGAGACTGAGAATCAATGTCAATACTATCAATCTATCGCTAACAATCTGTCAATTAGAAAAAATATATATATAAAAGTATATTTTTTCTTCTTTTTTTTTACAATTTCGGGGACCCCTTGCAGTATCCCCGCAAACCCCCTGGGGGTCGCGGACCCCCTGTTGAAGACCCCCTAGGGGTCGCGGACCCCCTGTTGAAGACCCCTGGACTACAGTATATGACCCTATTCTATTTCTTTCATCCTATTTTACTCCAGTACAGATTCTCACCACAGACATAATTCCATGGACATTATACTCCATATTGACCAGCCTATAGCCGTTACAGTTACCATCCATAACCCATACACATTTGCTCCAAATGTGTAATGGTCAGATTTGGATCAAATTTAAATCAAATTTAGCCAGTGCTGTTAGTTTGTTTCCTGAGTTGATCTGCTGTTTGTGTGCTTCACAGCTTTGTACCCACACATCTGTGCTGTTGTCTCACCCTGCATTTGTGTAGGTCTAGTGTAACGTCCTGTTAACGCTGATGGCAGTTGAACCAATCTTCTTTTCTCAGTTGACGTTGTCCCCCCTGGCTGTTTGGTATGTACAGTGTAAACCATTAGGTGTTCAGCCTAACCCAAGATGTGTGCTAGCCTGTGCATGTCCTGTACAGTGTATTCAGATCCAAGTTTGTCACCACAGGTTAGTGGTTAGGCGAATCAACGAGAAGAAACTAATCTCCACAAATACAGCTGCCATGCATATGAGAACTTGTGCATCAAAACACGTTGTGTTTAGTGTGAAGCAGGTCACTGTGGTAAAGAAACACATCTGTCATGCATCTTTTACTCCTTGAATAACAGGTCAGATCAGATCAGATCAGGTCAGATTACTTTATTAACCATTATGTAATACACATAGGAATTTGCTTTGGCATACTACATTTTTGCATTCAAACAGAACGCAACACGTAGTCACCACAGCAGCCATGGGCGGCGCTATCTTGGAGAACCTGCGCAACAATTCAGGGTGACCGCCTTCCTTGAGGAGCAGATTCAGTCACTGGATTATTGCAACAAAAAAGCTTGGCTGTAGTAGGTGGCTGTCTAGAGAGTGCTCTGATGTTGCCATTTCCAGTGATGATGTTAGTAGGAGGTGTTGGCAGCAGAGCAGAGACAATTACTACATGCAGTCTTGCACTGAAAGGTGTATTAACAAATAAGTTATTGGTAAGTGGTTTACCAATATAGCTTGTTCAATATCTTTTAACTATTTATTATAATGACTCATTAGATAACAGTTTGTGAATGATCCCTTACAAAGGGATAGTTATTCTAATTAAAGTGTTAGCGTTATATTTTGTAGAACATTATTGGCAGGACTCTCCCTGTAGTGGTTCCATTTCACTGAAGTACCATGCATAGTAATACATAAGGACCACAGGTCTACTCTAGAAACGGAGGGGGAGAGAGATTTCTTCTGTTTGATATCCGTTCTTTCTCCCTGTCCTACCGTACAACTCTCAACTGAACGTACTGGATTTGTCTGTAGCAAGAAGTACCCACGGCCACCGTTGTCAACCGTAAAGGGGCAGTAGTGAGGAACATAACTTTACCTCTGCAAAAAGAGTGGAAAGATGTCTTTCTTTTACCTCTATGATACCAACATGGAAAGCTCTGTGGCTTGGATGCCGTTTTCTTATTGATTAATCACCAGATTTGAGAGATGGGGCGCTACTCGAGGTGAGTGTGGTTCATTCAGCCAAAAAAAAAAAAACGTTTCACTTTGCGTTTCGAATCGTATATACCTTTAACTGGCTGGTGATATAACGTTAACTAACACAACATATTTATAAAAATACTTGTGTGGATGACAGAGACATTAGAGTGAAATCCTGGTCAGGGCGCGCTGAGAATCTCATGTGCTCTGTGCTGTGAGGCGCAAATGTGGCGCGCGGCCCCAACGGGAGCAGAATTGGAGCGGAGAGCGGGTTGGCATGCACAAACCGTAGACAAACTAAGCATGTCGACACACTTAATGCACGTCCTCTCTCACCCAAAACGTACACAAAATCAAACATACGGAACTATAAGCGGCCCTTGAACCACACATGGAGATGTATCTAAACTTGGCTTCCTTGTGAGTTGGCGACCCCCAGGTTGAGAGCCTCCAGGTTATGGCACTGTGTCCTGAAGTGTTTGATAAGCACAGAGCCTTTTGTCCTGTAGCCAACCAACCCAGCATGCTGTGGAGGGACTCTTATCCCTGCTGGAGTTTGCATAGTGATGTAAGGCTTTTATTTGCATTTTGAGTGGGGAGATTGGATGTTGACTCACTCACCCTCCCAACTGCTCTCTGCCTGTTCGTCTGTGGTCTTTGTCGGTAGTGAAGTTAAGTGTGCAAGGCAAACACGACTAGTCCTGTCTCCCACAGAATATGCAGAATGCCTCCGTAGCGCGTTGCACATCTGTACGTGCGATCCAGATGTGTGTTTTGGATGACCTCATGCCAAACAATTAATCATGTCAGTTAATCAGTTTCTCTGTGTTGCTATGCTAACACTCCACTAGACATTTGAAATTCTTGCTCTGGCCTGTGGACCCCTGACGTAAACACAAGCCTTTCAGGGGGCTGGGTTGGAGCTTCTCTGTAGGAGGCCTCATGATTTTGACAACAAGTATATTGTAATATATACGATTGTGATATATCTGGACCCTGTATTGGCAAACATTGAGAAAACATACGTTTACATTGCCAAAGCAAGTGTCAAAATATAATGAACAATAACAGTTGAAATTTGGTAGCACAAGCCAGAAACCCTGGGCAGTGGCCGTAGGGGACTAAATCAATGTCAATAGTCTTTTTGTGATTATACTACTACACCAGTCCTGAACTCTTCAGGTCTATGAGGTCTCTGTCTGCACTACAATGCACCTGTATATAGGGCTGTCACGATATGACATTTTACATGACGATTAATTGTCACTCAAATAATTGCGATTAAGGATTTAATTGTGTTTTTGTCGTTGATAATTACATTTCTGTTTCGCTTTTAGGCTTTGAAGTTGCACATGGCAGATATGACAAAGAACCTAAATATACAAAGAAATTATGGACATATTTGACAACTTTCTACTTTAAAAAATAACATTGATGGTGGAAATAGCCGATCTACAAGCTCACAACGCGTCGCGATGCGACGCGTTGTGAGCTTGTAGATCTGCTATTTCCACTATTTTTTACTTTAAAACAAATATATATGAAACATTTTCAACATTCACGATTATGACGATTATGAAAAAATAATCGTGATTATGTAAAATAATCGCGATTATGTAAAATAATCGCGATTAGGCGATTATGTAATAATTGTGACAACCCTACCTGTATATACAGTTGGAGTGGGTACAGCATTGTATAAACAGAGCTATATCGTCGTTATATACATGTTGTATATTATATACAGGGTATAAAGCTTTTTATATAGCTTCTTTTGCAGTTGCTTTGGATGGAGCCTCTTACAATGTAAATGTGTCATTATTGCAAATTCAATATACTGTTATGAATACGGTTATGAATCCGTTCTGTTGGTGGTTGTGGTTGAGCTCATCAGCCACCATCACTCAGGGGAGGTGGGGACTTGTTATTTTGTGGAGAAAACTGACTTTTTCAACCATTAATTAAACACATCTGACTTTTCCCAAATTCACCAGCCACAATCAACTTTTAGTGAGGCCGACACAGACACACAGCCACGGTTGACTGTTTGATGTTGAATTTACACGTGTGCAGACTGTGCACATGACTATCCATTTGTAGTTACTGTTACATTATGCTGCTGTCATATGTCGGTAATACTGTGATTTTTGATACTGTGTACACCAAAGCAAATCCCTATATATTTGTCATATTCAGCAAATCAAGTGATTCTGGTTAAGTGCTGCTTTTCACTTCCATCTCCCATAATCCTTCTCCCATCCATCTCACTCCCACATGCACTTCATGTAAAGAATCTCCTCAGCAGTTATTTCTCCTATTTCATTTCCCAGCACTTCTCGCTTACTGTATATCATTCTAGGGTTACAAGCGCTAAAGCTCAGTCTGAGCCTTGTAGTCATTATTCCTATAGTTGGCTGGATTGTAATATTGAACTGAAGCTCTAGAGTTGGGCAAACGTCTCTATTTCCAGACCATCTTATTGGCATTAACTGAGATGCCAGTATTAGGATCCTAATATGAATGAGGCGGTGTGAGAGGAGTTACCCCTGATGAAACCCTGTGAAACGTGGGCAGTGGTGCAGTGGTGATTCAATGTTTGGGGGGTCGCGAACGTCGCTCGACACCTACTCTACAGGTCTATTGATATGCAAATAGGCTAGTTTCTTTGTTAAACGGTTGTCGAGGTGTGAACTTCGGGGGGTGCGAGACCCCGGCTCAAAAAAGATATGTCGTCGGGGGCGCGCGACCCAAGACTACTGCAACTGAACGTGGGTGACTGAATCTCTTGAGTGTGAGATCATTTCTCTGAATGATGGCTGCCTAAACGTTTCATGAAGAAGGAAGGAACCTCATGCACTTCAGGAAGTTGAAGGAAATTCAGCATTGACTGCGAGTTCTGCACGGAATATTAATATTATATAATTACATCGACGAGATTTGATCATTGCCCATTGAACGGATGGATGGATCGATCAATGGATGATTACACCCTTTACAATATCTTAGATTCTATGAGTAGTAACATTTGCAAAAAGTGCATAGTGAGCGATGTGATATTTTATGTAGCTTTTGTCAGTTCTGTCTTGTTTACTTTTTGCGATAGACTGTTCACAGAGCGAAGAGAGGTGAATGGACCGTACATTAAATGCACAGGACGGGGAAGCGTTTGTTTCTACCAGTTACATTTTACCAAAAAAAAAAACATATTGCATAAATTACCATAAAGATAGCATTAACATTGCTGGCGGCGTTCTTCTCCGACTGTGAATACACAATGTCCTTGTCAATGGGCACAACCCTATGAAGGTCACTCTACAACAGCCTGCTAAGTCTCCCTCAGAGAGTACCGTCAGCGCAATGCCTGATATGTACAAATGTGTCAACATAACAGATTGTACCTCGGCCATACTCTCTCCGTCCCCACTCCTCCCATCTTCCAGCTTTTCTTTTGTGTCATCTTTTTTTGCCCCAGCTATGGATAGTCCCAGGGAAAAGAGAGTTTGAGAAATGAGTGGTGGGGGTGGCGGGTGGGGGGGGGGGGGAGGAGAGCGACAAAGATGTGGGGAGAGAGAGAGACGGAGGAGAGGGGAAAGCATCCATGCGAGCAGTTATTTTTTAAATGACAAATCAGATGAAGTGGAGGAGGGAAAGGAATGAAGGATACAGGAGTGTTGTTGGGGGTGGTGGGGGGCTCTCACGCCTGCCTTGCTCTTTCTTCTCATTGGCCCGACCGGTCCTGTCTAGCCGTAATTGGGGGTTGCGCACCCCGATCACCGTCGGCCTCTGGACTCGCCATGACAGCTGACAGTACAGCTCACGTCAAAAAGCAAAACGTAACATATAGAATACTGTACGTTTGCAGCCTCATTTGTTGCCTTAGCAGGAGAAGAGGCCAGAGAGTGATAATTATCAAACGTAAGGGCTGTCACGATTGACATTTAACATGACTATTAATTGTCACCCAAATAATTGCAATTAATGATTTAATTGTGTCTTTGTCGTTGACATTACATTTCTGTTTGGCTTTTAGGCTTAAGTTGCACATGGCAATCATGACACACAACATAAATATACAAAGAAATTACTGACATATTTGACAACTTTATACTTAAAAAAGAACATTGCTAGTGGAAATAGCCGATCTACAAGCTCACAAGCTTGTATATCTGCTATTTCCACAACTTTTTGCAAGTGTTTGAAACTATATTAACATTTCTCAACATGGAAACGATTATGACGATTATGCAAAATAATTGCGATTACCTCAAATAATTGCGATTAGACTATAGACGATTATGTAATAATTGTGACAGCCCTAATCAAACGCAAAAAGTCATGTGGAGGGAAATGACAAACCGACAACAGCCCTGTTCTCCTCTCTGGATGAACACAAAAGAAAAACAAACTAGAGGCCTGGTACATAAATCAGGCTCTTATCTCCAGATAAGCCCCCCTCATGATGGGTCCCGTCTCAAAACGCATTCCAAAAAAACGGGGAAGCAGGTTTTAAATATCTCCCGGAACGAATGAATGCGCTCATAGCAGTAATTTAATGCCTGTGTTTTTGTAGAACTGTGGAATAGTTGTGAAATGTCAGTGAAATGTTGTGGTACAGTACATAACAGCCAGCCTGGCCGCTTGATAAAGAATGTGCATGGGTAAAGTGAAACAGGTGTGTGTTTCTGTGATGTGGGTGATTGTTCGTGTGTGTGAGTGTGTGTTTTTTGTCTTTTTGTGTGACGTGGTTGTGCCTGCTAGAGTGTCTGCTTGGCGTATGTGTACATACAGTATATGAATAGTCTTTGAGAAATGTGCAGGCTGCATTGTTTTGTATATTCTAAAGTTTAGTTCTACCTCAGGAGCAGGACCTAAAAAAGGTTCCAGGAACCTTTCGCCTGGAACCGGGTCGTACGCAATGGGAACAAAACCAGAACCAAAAAATAGGTTCAGTTTCCTGAATGTTCTGGTTCCACCTTGCAGTGGAAAAGGGGCTTATGTCTAGGCATGTGATGCGTGCTTGCGTGTGTGCATTCTCCTGCTGCTACCTTTCTGCCGCCGGCCTTGTCTTTTCTGTGCGACTGGAGCCAGCCAGCATCAGCTCTCTGATTGACTGCTGCCTTCATCCAGTTGGAGCGTCACTGCCAGGAGTAAGGGAGAGAGAAAGAGGAGGGTGAGGATTGAGAGGCCAAGAGGAGGAAGGAGAGATGTGTGATAAGAGGAAGAGGGAGAGGGCTGTAAGACACAGTTTAGAAAGAGCTGTGAGACAATAACACTTTGTCTGGTCAACTGCAAAAATGAATGACACTGATGATGAAGGCCAATTAGACCGCAGCAGCATCAAGGTTGTTTGGCTGTTTGCTTTACAATAAATGCCTAATTTTACTTGCAGAATACTGTAGGTGAAAGTGCTTTTGTTTTAGTCTCCTTTATGGAACAAGAAATGACAGTCCTTTTAGATTCTGACGTCATCGACTGTCTATCTATTGACCAGTTTTGCAAGCTGTTTTGTTACAGTTGTTGGTTTTCTTTGTTGGGTGTTCTGTCTCTGTTCATTTGTATATATCTTAGTACTACTTTTAGGTCATCAGTCAGTATTATTGTTCAGGTACACATTAAGTGACCAGTTTTGGTATAGCGGGCCTAGCGGCAAATCAACATCTCTGGATACAATATCCATGATCAAATGTGTTATGTGTCTGTCTCTGGTGTTGTGAAGGGATGGTTTGGTACTGTATTAATAACGCTCTGCAAATTAAATTATGCTGAAACAGGAGAAGAAAGGGCAGACCGATTTTTCTAAATAACTTCTGTAGTTGCTTGAAGGTTTATTATTAGTGAATTACCATTAAGCGTGAACCGTTGTTGCCAGGATACCAATCTGTTGTGAGAGTGAGAGATTGGAACATTCCTAAGATGCTTTGGAGGAAATTACATCAGTCACTACGGAGAAGAAATTACATCAGTCACTCTGGATATGAGGATCAGCTGTATTCTAAGGTTATAATGATGAGCAAAATGCCGTAAATTACTGCACATGCCACATATGAACGGAAATGTTTGTGTCTCTTGTTTTTATGATGATCTGTATTTGTGTGAGTATGGGCTTTAGAGCGACAGTAAACGTTTGACACCTGTTGAGTGACCTGACATACAGTAAGGATGTCCTTCCAAAAATCTTGTTTTCAGAATGGGAATTGATAGGAACGTTAAGTTATTGTCAATGTTAGCATTATTTGTCTAAACTTGATGGATAGTGTATAATCAGGAAAAAACGTGTTATTGCTCATCCAAGTACCGTACTGTACATCTCTGTTCCAAGTAAAAAATGTAATCCACAATGGAAGCAAAGTTGCGTTTGGAAATTAATTGAAATGTAAACTGAATTCATGCCTCATATCCACAACCTTTCCCCTCCTTTAGAAACCCTCCTCTGAGTCTGTTGACTAAAAGCTATTTGCACTTTCCAGACGGGAACCAACATCCCTCACACATGTCCCGCTGCAGTCTGTACCCAAAAGAACATTATAAGGGGGAAATAACTTGACAACCTAACAGTGTTGCGATCACAGAGATAATCATATGACCGTTATACCTCCCAAACCCTCTACATTACATTCCAAATCCAAACGCCCATTATGTTATATGTATTTGTAACAAATCACTTAATCACGTGACAGTCAGTACTAACCTTTACTGACCTCAGTGGAAACATCCAGTGAAAGAGGAGTTGATGTCTTTCTTTTGCGCGAGCACAGGTTTTATGGTTTAACAGTGGTCGTAATGCTCATTAACCTCCTTCTAAACCCTCCTTCACAGCTTGGCTGATGGAACGACGTGTGCACAAAATGTCACCCAGCCTGTCAGTTCAGGCAGACCATCAATCAAAGTGGCAGGATGTGTGATGGCATATTACCCATAAGCAGCTTTGGCAGCGCAAATAATTTGCCTCGGGGACCGGGAAGCATTGTGCCATTTTTAGTTTGCTGCATTAATTTGCATAAGAAGCAGTGATGAATTCATGCAAAAAAACAACAACAATCCTATGTATGTCAAGACTCTCCACCTTCTAACTGGTGTGTTGAGTAGAGCCACTATTGTCTCTACTCACTATCGTTGTATTCTTTTTTGAGCCAGTTTAGGTACTGTACTGCAGCTTTCTATTCTCCTTGCTAGTTTGCATAGTCTGTTCTCAACTCTGTTCGTGTGCTTGGTGTGTCATACTGTACCAGATAGTTAACCACATTAACCTTAGCTTCCCTATTGTGGAATTTCTGGGTATGTTGCAATAGCCAAACATTCTGTGAAAAGAGCTGAACATTCTGTGAAAATAGCAGATCTACAAACTCACGAGAGTTCGCTATTTGACATAAAACAGAGTATATATGGTTTAAGTGGTTCTTAATCACATTCACCTGGCTTGTGTCCTAAATATAAATGAGTCCCTGTGGACTGCCGGGGTCCGGGACTTGAGGACCAGTGTTCTGATGTCTAGATGATGGATGCAGACAAACCTATCGGCAACATTCAAACCTCCCCCGCATTCAGTCGGGGCTGGCATAAATTCTTCCTCCCGGCACTGGGGTTAGAATAGAATAGAGCTCAGTCGAGCAGATTTTCTGGGCGGTGCGTTGGGTGAGGTGGGGCGGGGGTGGTAGTGCACAGGCTGACAGATCTTGAGCTCGAGCAGCCGACCGTCCATATATCAGCTCGGATGCCCCTCGTGCTTTATGCGCCCAGTTGCCAGAGCCATGCGGTTCTGCCAAGCAAACAGATGTCCGCTTGGGAGCTTACCAGCGACATGGTACCTCTACACACACAGACTAGCAGATAAATTTAGACTAGGGGTGCGTGCAACAGTTAAAGGTCGACTTCACCCATTTTAACCTATTTTCATAAAATTGGTCCTCACTAATGCTCATTATAATATAGTACCATTTTTGCCAGAGTTTGGTCTCGTAGGAAGGCTGTGGACAGTTCCGAAACCCACCTACCAGTGACATCATCGATGGGGAAAGCAAGCGAATAAAAAACCACAGGTTTTCTATTTATTTTTTTAAATGTTTTAATCCCTTAATTTTTGTAACTAATTTTTTCACCCATTGCCAATTGCCTAAACTGTAATCCTGGGCTCAGCTCTCCCTCTGCCACGCTTGGGGAGGTCCCCGAACTGAGCTCATGCTTGCTTCAGTACATGAGGAGTGAGCAGGCCGCTTATTTTCACCTGACAGGGGGAGCTTCCCCGGTTGGACGTAGCACGTGGAAGGAACACGTTATTCCAACCAGTTCCATTCCCCCTCCATCAGGCGCCCCGGTTGGCCAGGGGGAGGCATTATAGAGACCAGGATTACTGCATGTTTTTGTTAGGGTACCTACCCTAGGAGACACGGTGGAGAACATGCAAATTCCACACCGATTTTTTTGCCAACCCCACCTAGGGTGTGGGCGCTGATGACGCGGAGGAGGGAACACGCCTCCAGCGCCCACAGTGTCCCCTGGCGGGAATCGAACCCAGGATCTTCTAGTTGTGAGGCGACAGTGCTACTGACTGTGCCACTGTGCCCCCTGGCTTTCTATTTCTGGAAAGTTTGCATGCTATAATCGTGCATCCCTAATATTCAGTCTTTAGTGTCCATTTCATTGCATGGCTTAGCGTCATCCTGTCGAGTCAGGTGATTTAACTCATCTTAAAGCGGTTCACTGGGTTATCTAATATCTTGAGCCAGGGAGGGAGCAGCCAGGGAGGTGATTGTGTGGGCTGGTGGTGTTGCCACAATGCCGCGTCGGTAATCACATGCTGTATTTAATAGCAGCACACTGGGAGTGTTATCAAACGTGATGTGTAAATGATGTGTAAAACGTGCTCTGTAAATGGATTCAACAGAGGGCATGATATGCAAAACCAGCCGTGTGCTGTTGGATCCCGTGTGAAAAGTGTGTCTGCGAGACTGTAATATGTGAGTTTATAGAGTGTGATGGGCAAAGGGATGGTTGCAGCATGACCTGAAATTAAATGGTGAAAGGTTGACAGACAGTCAAACAAACTGGTTATGCAGAATGTGCCCTGGCCCTGGGTCTGTTTCACTTCTTCCTCAAACGGAGTCAGATTTGCCTTTTAGAATGTCAATCTCTGTTCCTTGTTGAATCCATTCATCTACTTTCCAGTCCAACACCACCAAAACACCACCATGTTGCGTTGGGTTATCTCTGCTCAAAAGAAAATCATTGTTTCTAAGAACATCCTTGGCAATAAAGTCTAAAAGTCTTCAGACCTTTTATTGTGTGCGCGTGCTATATGTGTTTGTGTGTGTATGCCTACTCTGTAATCTAGCCGCAAGAGGTCATGGCCACTTAGGACTATTTAATTGCCCAGTGGGTTTGTTGACAGCACACAGGAATCCAGTTAATTTGACTTGTGTAAAAATTAACGCTGTGGGTTTTATTATGTTAGAGCACTGCTGCTGTGGAGAAGTTGCACTCCCTACATCATGGACCATGTTTGCTGTACTGTATATGTACCGTAGGTGGTGAATCATGTTTTGTTTTTGTGTACATTGACTGTATTTGTAAGTGATGGTCTGATATATCAGATTGACTGATATACAGTATGGGGCATATCGGTTGCATTTGTACCCTATCTGGCTCATGCTGATATGGCAATTGTTTTTAGGGGTCACACAGCTATTCTGCCGGTCCCCCTCTCCCTTGTATCTCTGCGTCTTCTATCTAACCAGGAAAACTGCCTTCCCATGAGTTTGAAAATGGGGGGTGGCCATGGCTGAATGGTTAGTGAGCCTGCCTAGCCTGGGCCTCCAGAGGTCCCAGGTACGATTCCAGCTATTCAGCAATGTGTCGTCGAAGTGTCCCTGAGCAAGACGCCTAACCCCTAACAGCTCCCCCTCTGCGCTCCTCTGTGGGCAGCACTCAGCTGGGTGAAGCTGAAAACTGAAGTGGGGAACTGGGATCAGTATTAAAATTTTAACTTGGCACATAGTTCCAGTCCTATATGCCAAACGTCCTCAACTGGCCAAGTTTATTTGTATAGTACAACACAGGGCAGTTCAAACTGCTCTACTCAACACATTAAACATTAAGACATCAAGACAGCACAATTAAGACAAGTCAAAGCCAAATAAACATTATGAACAGTATGGGACATTTGAGTGTAATGAAATAAAACGAGTAAACCAATAAAACGGAAGAATAAGAAAACACAATTACAGTGCGGGGAAAATGTTTGATTTAAAAGAACTAAGAGTTGTAGCGGACGTGCAGTTTTCTGTCAGTTTGTAATCTAGATACAGTATGTGGTGCATACAAACTGAACACTGCGTCTCCACATTTAGCTGGTTACACACTGCTGCGGTTAGGGCTGTCACAATTATTACATAATCGTCTAATCGTGATTTCTTTTGACATAATTGTGATTATTTTTCATAATCGTCATAATCGTTTCCATGTTGAAAAATGTTCATATATTTAAAAAAAGGTAAAAAATTGTGGAAATAGCAGATCTACAAGCTCACAACGCGTCGCATCGCGACGCGTTGTGAGCTTGTAGATCGGCTATTTCTACTATCAAAGTAATTTTTTAAGTAGTAAGTTGTCAAATATGTCAGTAATTTCTTTGTATATTTAGGTTATGTTTCATATCTACCATGTACAACTTCAAAGCCTAAAAGCCAAACAGAAATGTAATTATCAACGACAAAAACACAATTAAATCGTTAATCGCCAATTATTTGAGTGACAATTAATCGTCATGTAAAATGTCATATCGTGACAGCCCTAGCTGTGGTTTTTCGTTGCGAAATGCGTTTTTCAGGGCAAGGAGAGAGAGAGAGAGCGTTGAACCCAGTGGTACGAAAACAAATACGAAACAGGCGGCAGTGTGCAAATGTGATTGACATTACGTGAGTTTGATTTCTTTATTTACGTGCTCCGAAATTCGCTCCTATATTCGTCCGAAAAAACGCAGCAGTGTGCAACGACCTTTCTGATTCTGGGGACGGAGAGCAGACCGGTCCTAGATGACCCAAGAGGTCTGGATGGTTCTTGATAAAACTAGCATGAGATCAGAATGACATGTATTTTGGCCCTAAACCAACAGCAGACAGTATTTTGAAATAATGTATTTTACAGACAAGGAGTAAAGACCTAAGAACTGGCGTTATACTTTAGATCAGGGATACTCAAACTTCTGAACCAGTGGGCCACATTACAAAAATGTCAAGGGACATTATTTGATAACTTCTCTTTTATTTGCTTTATTTCCACATAAGACAAGTGCAATGTGCATTATTTTATGGCTTGGAATTCCATTTATATTCTGTCAATGACACAATTTGTAATCAAAGTAATTTGCTAAATTTTGCTCTCTTTTTAATACTTCTGTGCAATTAGCATATTCCACACAAACACTAAAACAAACTACCGGTAATGTACATGTGTCTGCTATTTGTCTGGGCTGATATCTGTCTTCCTGCTATCAAGAGGGATAACATTAAAGATGGCTGAGCACATCTCTCTTTCAATTGTTATTTATGACTTGGCCCACATTTTACAGAAAATAGATAGTTATGGCTAAGGAAAATCAAATAAAATCAAACAATCTACTTAAAATAGATTAACTAAACAAAAATAGATTTGTTTAGTTAACAAATGGCTGATGATGTAATTGTTAAGTAGAGCTACAGTACATCTCTCTTTCATTTGATGTCCTACAATAACGTTTTGGGTATGCTAATTAGTCAGACAAAGACACCGGTAAAAAAGAAAAGAAAACAAAGAATAAAATCGGCGATTTCAATGGCCGCTTTCAATATGTTTTGGCCATTATTTCGGGAACGCAAGGTCCAATCTGCTCAGTTTAAAGCTTGTTGGATGTGTGACTTTGAGGACATTACGCTGGTGGGCCAGTCAAAATTGCGTTCCGGCCCGCGGATCGGAGTTTGAGTATCACTGCTGCCTGATTATGGATCCCACTGGGAAAGGTGGATGGAAACGGCATAGAGCGCTCGTTTTCACAGTTATTGTCCACGACATTGCAAGCGGCGGCGCGAGTGCCCGCGAAGAGTACAGAGTTCTCCTCATTAATATGCGTGTAGGAATCTTTGAGAACGAGAAGAGAGACCAGCCTTTCATTTTTGACCAAATATTGGAATCGGCATCGGCCATGACCGATGTTTCAGACGACCAGGCTCCTGTATATTTACTGTATGTGTGTAGTGTGCTTGTGCTTTCCTAAGTGTTTCTTCCATTCCTCCTCCTGACACACCCTGGTGATGACTCAGCATTTCAGTTGAAGTGGTGAATGCTGGAATTCCTTCCTACCATCAGTCATTCCGCTCACTCTCTCTCCCCTCCTCACTCTTTCAGCCCTCTCACTCTCTCACCCCTCTCACTGTCTCACTCTCTCACCCCTCTCACTCTCTCACCCCTCTCACTCTCCCCCCCACGTCACTCTCTCACCCTACTCACTCTCTCCCCCCTCCTCACTCTCACCCCTCTCAAGGCTCATTCATACTAGGGTGAAGTGGGTAGCTCCTCACTTTTTTAGGTGATGGGGTGATGTCGGAAAGTAAAAGCACTGCAGGGAGATGTGTCGGGTTTTGCGGTGAATCGCTCTTGTCGTAATAATGTTATAGTTTTCTGATTTTAGAAAATTACACTGCGGTGAACTGCCCTTCACCTTCTTTGGAGTATGAATGAGCCTTCACTCTCTCACCCCTCTCACTGTCTCACCCCTCTCACTGTCTCACCACTCTCACTTTCTCACTCCTCTCAATGTCTCACCACTCTCACTGTCTCACTGTCTCACTCCTCTCAATGTCTCACCCCTTTCAATGTCTCACCCCTCTCACTCTTGTCACCGCTCTTACGGTCTTCCCAGTGATCGTAAACAGCTAGCTTTTTAATGCCAACTGCTATGGCTACGCTGTATATTTTGCTTTAGCTGGAAGCATAACATGTCTCACACACACACACACACACACACACACACACACACACACACACACACACACACACACTTTCTCTCATTTTCAACCAGTCTTCGTTGTGTTAACGTGCATCCTAATACCAGTATGAGCCAGAGGCCTGTGTGTGTGTGTGTGTGTGTGTGTGTGTGTGTGTGTGTGTGTGTGTGTGTGTGTGTGTGTGTGTGTGTGTGTGTGTGTGTGTGTGTGTGTGTGTGTGTGTGTGTGTGTGTGTGTGTGTGTGTGTGTGTGTGTGTGTGTGTGTGTGTGTGTGTGTGTGTGTGTGTGTGTGTGTGTGTGTGTGCGCTGTGCGCGGGAGAGGGTGGCTCAGACAGTCTGCAATGTAGTTCTGCCTCTGGCCTAAATATGTGCCTCTACTGTACATTACTGACAAATGTGTGTGTGTGTGTTCCTACTGTAGAAAGACAAAGCTCTTTACTTAATTTGGCGTACATTATCTCCCTGGAGCCTATGGTTGCGCTCATTATCTGGACATACTGTACCTTTCAGTCTCTCTCTCTCCTCTGTCTGTCTGTATCTCTCTCTCTCCTGTGCTGTTCTTAATGTTAACCCAGTTCCTTACTCACTCTCCATGCCCTACTCTCACTGTCTCTGTCGTTTGCCCTTCTGTTTGTCTCTCATATATGACCAGTGTCTGTCTCTCACGCTCTTTCTCTTTCTTTTTTATGCCCCCCCCCCCCCCCCCCCCCCGATCTACAACTCTACCAGTTTCAGAAAAACTAAACCCAACCCAAACCCTGTGCTACCCATGTAGCTATGGATTATTTTGTGTGCATGTTTAAACCAGGGAACAGTAAATTAAATGGACCAGAAGGCTTATACACTGTACTGTAGATGCAGTCTGTTGTAAATGTCAAAGCTGTGGTTTGAAGTGAACCATGAACTAAATGTTTTTTCTTTGTCTGTCTGTCTGTCTCTTTCTGTCTGTTTGTCACCACCTCCCTGTGATCCCCACAAACTGTGACCTCCTGCGACATCATCAGGAGTCAATCCAAGGTAACGCATACACACACACATACACGCACGCACGCGCGCAGTGATTTTGTACTTCGTTGTCACGCAAGAATAGCAAAATCAGCAGATTTACAAGCTCACTCACATCACGATGTGCTGTTTTGTGTGGCTGTGTGTGTGTGCGGCTGTGCGCACACAAACATTTATTTTAAGATTTACCAGTACTTTGTGTGCACTAATTTCCCATTACAGAGGGCATTCTATATATCCCATAATGTGTTTAAACCACTTTCAACCTGGTGTCACTGTTATCAGCATGTCATCATTATAGATGAAAATTGTATTCACGATGATCTTTTTAAAATGTTACCTTTTATTTGTATTTTTCTCCACAAATGACAAAAGCGTAGCGAAAATGGCACACTTGCCCATGACTGTGTCTTGGGCACAATAAGTTTGAACACCACTGATCTTAGTGGTCTTTCTATAAAACTGGCTATAATTGCTTAGTTTACTCATAAATGTCCTCGCTGCTTTCTTTCCCTCAGTGGCAGTAGCCACAAGCCTGCAGACAATACATTTTGCCCAGTGCATGATTGATTGATTGATTCAAGAATGTATTAGAAGGTTGCATAGGAAGAAGTACAGTTTCATGACGGTACAAATCACTGGTACAAGGTCAACTAAAAGGAGATCCCAGTAAGCTTTTTGGCTTATTTACACAGGAAACAGACAGATGGATAGAATACAGTAGTACTTTGCATAGGATATCATCAGTAACAAAAGGAGAAAAAAAAACAGTCATAAAGAAAAAAAAAGAAAAGAAAAGGAAAATAAAAGAAAAATAAATAGAAGATATTTACAGTGGAAAACGGATGGCTACCTCCCAGGCATCACTGGCAGAAATGAATAAACTTGTGCACAGCCGTTGGCTTTGCATTACATAATATGGAGTTTGATATCCAACTGATCGTTTGAACAGTTTGAAATTTGTTGTTGGTCCGTTTCCCTGTCGAGATGCATTATTTGTCTTCTTGGTTACATAAAGATTGAATTATATCTACTGTATGTATAATATATTGTATATTTAAACTGTGTCCGAACTAACTCAACTTAACTCATTTACTCCCGGAATATTTAACCACACGGCTCGTCATATCACGGTTATTTTTCGTTTTTCTTACCTTTTTTAATGTGCTAGCAGCGTGTCGATTGTGCACAATGCGCTAGATGCATGTCGCCGTACAGATCCGATCACTAAAACATCCATGTTGCCGTGACCAAACATTAGCATGCTATAAACTCACACGCTAGTGCAGAAATGCAGAAGACAATAGGCAGGATCAGGAAACTCAAGAAATGAGCTGATAAACAGCTGTGTAATGTTAGATTGAATGCTGTAAAAAAGAAATCTCTCAAGCCTCATCATTGGTACAGAAGGCTTTTTAAAAATAGCCTATCATATCTTGTCATTGGTAGTGAGTGAGTTAAATGCCAGGCAACAGAGGGACAACTTTGACAAGTTGGACTTCAGGCTTGTTTGAAGGCTAAACACAATGTATCCAACCTTCTAAGTTCCTAATGCTGGTACCTGCATGTTGGGTGTTTTTACCTTTAGTGTTTCAGACACAAATATCTATGTATGACCTTTAACTGTAGGCTTCATGAACCATTTAATGATTTAGAAATTGGTAACTCAGGAAAATTGCCATAGGGGAAAAAAAAATAATAATAATAAAACTACCTACCCATCCTTCCCATGAGGAAATACAATAAAATTCCTTGCTACCCATCATGCCCACAAAAAAATAAATAAATAAAATAAATTCCCTACCTACTCAGCCCTAAAATGACAGCCAACCGTTAGGTCTTTGTTAGGCCTAAGACATGCATGCATCTGCATCTACACACAACTTCTCTCTCTCCTCTCTCTCTCTCTCTCTCTCTCTCTCTCTCTTTCTGACGATGAATACAAGGTATTCATTGCAAATGTCTTCTGAAATGTTTTATCCTTGGGATATGATTCTATTTCGGTATGCAGTGAAGTCACTACCGTATTACTCTTTTAAAGTTGTCTATGACACTGTTACTGTCTTGCAGTTTGATTCCCATGCGTGGATCTTTCTCTTTCTGTCTGTCTGTCAATTGATATATTATTTTCCCTTCTATACCTCTTTCAGGTCTTCGCCTATGACTACTGTTTCTGGTCCATGGATGAGTCTGAGAAGGACAAATTTGCAGGTGAGCATATAGATAGAGACACTATCTTGACTATTTATATAAGTTCTGTTTATCGTTATCACGATGTGTGTATTTAACCCTGCAAGGCCCAGTGTTGCTTTTTGGCAACATTTTTTAAATCATTTTTTAAAAAATGTTATAATTAGTTTTCCTGTTCTTTTTTCACATTAACATCACCATTAAATCCTATTGTTTAGTATTACAATGCCATTGGCCACGATATTTGCATATAAATACCCCCCACAGAGAATGACATTCACACCTCCCAGAGAAGTTGAAATTCCAGCGTCTGGACGAACAACATCTCACATTTTAACTGAAGCTATTCCTCACTAAAACATAAGTAAAATGCCTGTAATATTGTTTTTCGTGATCATTAGAATGTCTAGAACATGTACATATGTTATTATTGTGAAAAATATCCCCAAAATGCAAATTAGAGCATGATTTATGATTTATGGCTATAAAACCTTACAAAAACATTAATGTTTTAACATTACATTTTCCTGTGATTAGGACTCCTACAACACCATCTGATTTTTTTTTATTTTTTTGGGCCAGTAGAAATTAATTCGGGTCTTGCAGGGTTAATATATGCATTAATTTGATAATACTTGTGTGTGTGCAAACGGTAGCCAAATTGGTTCCCATGTTTTACCATTGACTTTGTGTCACTGTTGGGTTTTATTATTAGGATGTTATTGACACTATCTCTCTGTTTTGCTAAGTCATTAAGGATGCCACATAGTAGTCTGATATTATGGATTCAGATTGTTTGCTCAGTACACTGCTATCAGTTTCAGATTCCCCATGTGATAGCATTTCTGAAGAACATATATTTATACATCTACACAATTTCAAGTAATGTTGCAAAGGTGTGTGTGTGTGTGTGTGTGTGTGTGTGTGTGTGTGTGTGTGTGTGTGTGAAATTGATCTGCACTCAAATTGCATAAGATGTACATTATGTGCGCCATCGACAAAAGCAAGTGTGTGTGTGTGTGTGTGTGTGTGTGTGTGTGTGTGTGTGTTTCACTACAGATGGACAGTTTGCTGTTTGTAAATGTCAACTGTTGTCTGAGCTATGTTCCAAATGTTATCTTTCTCTCTCTCTCTCTCTCTCTCTCTCTCTCTCTCTCTCTCTCTCTCTCTCTCTCTCTCTCTGTCTCTCTCTCTCTCTCTCTCTCTCTCTCTCTCTCTCTCTCTCTCCCCCCCCCACTCCCCTCTGTCTGTCTATAAAGCAGTCTGTATAATGTAGTGTTAATAATGGGCTACTACTGCCCCTCCATTCATCCATTCATCTCCAATAGAGTCTGCAGTTCACATGTAAATGTCACATTGAGACCTGCACTGTAGATCTGCCCGTCCGATTTAACGATTCGTTTCAAAGAGCCCTTACTGTCCATATAGTGGTTGTTAATGTTGTTATAACCTAATTTAAACTGTATATGTACATTCCATGCTGCCACACAGTGCCACAACTGAATGTCCAGTTTCCTCCTTGTTGTCAATGTAGTATACAGGGGCAAAGGGCAGAACATGCTCCCTTGCTTCTGGCATAAACCGTTTCCCAATGAATATTGGATTTAAAGCTGCAATCCATGTGTTTAATGTGTCTGTCTCTCTCTCCCAATGGAGAGGGGTAATTGCAACAATGCCTGAACTACAATAAAGATAGTGGTACATCTACAGTAGATAAATGCCATCTGCTTCAGATCACTGTATTGACACTGTCAACCAACCAGTCAGTGAACTCCCCCAACACCAGGGCATACATTTCTAAATGGAAGGTACTGTAGGAGTAGGGAGACTAGACTACCTCAAACTACTGCAGCTGTGCTAGTTATATTAACATACTTTACCAATCCAATCCAATTTATTTATATAGCGCATTTTACAAACACAGGGTTTCCAAGTGCTGCACAATAAAAAATAATAAAGTAATAGATTAAAACCCATAAAAGTAAATAAAAGCAGCAGTAAAAACATCGGCTATCAGCAGGAGGCACATTGTTCTAAAATAATGCAAGATAAAATAAAACAATACAAATAAAATACACCCCATAAAAGTAAATAAAAGCAGCAGTAACTAGAAGCAGTGCTCTTCCGAGCACAGGTCTCCATCAGGCCATGCGTCCTGGTGGTGCTACTGTATAATAGGCCAATGTAAAAAGGGTGGCATATGTTCTTCACCATAGATCTTTCATGGCAATCGGACGCTGCATGCATGATTTGAAGCATTGTGTTCCAAAAATGTGTTTTGCTAAAGTCTACCTGCTGGTGGCGCTATAACAGGCCAATGTGAAAAAGGTAGCATTTGTTCCTTGACCCAGTGGGAATATGTGTGGCAAATTTCACGGTAATTGCAAGCTGCGTTGATGATTTGAGGCATTTTGTTCAAAAACTGAGCAATCCTGCAAACGTTGGAAGCTAATATTAGCCAATCAGGATGGAATATGAAATATCAGATGGATCGGAGTTGATCACATGACTATAGAGATACTGTGTACCGATTTGCGTGATTTTTGGATTAAATCTCAAGGAGTAATATCCAAAAATGTGTTTTACATAAGTCGGCCCAAAGGTGGCGCTATAAAAGGCTGATGTGAAAAATGCAGGGCAAAGGTTTATCCTTAGCCTCTAAGGAGTGCGCTTACAAAGTTTGAAACTGATCGGTGGAGTTATAGATAAAACCACAAATCGGCCTGATTTAAAAAGATTTAAGTGGCATTTCTTCCTCGGCCTAGTAGGAACGTGTGTGCGCGATTTCATGATAATTGCACTTTGCGTTTGTGATTTGAGGCATTTTGTTAAAAACGGCTCAATCCTATAAACTTTGGAAGCCAATCTTAGCCAATCAGGTTGGAATATGCAAAATCGGACAGATCCGTGTCGATCCCATGACTGTCGAGATACTGCCTACCGATTTGTAGGATTTTTGGCCAAAATCTGTAAGAGTAGTGCACAGAAATGTGTTTTGCGAATATCGGCCACTAGGTGGCGCTAGAAAAGGCCCATTTGAAAAATTTACGGCAGAGGTTCTAGATTGGCATCCAGGGAATGTGTGTGTTGACTTTGGCAGCGACCGTGCCAACGGCGACTGAGATTAGGTGCTCACAAACTGCGAGGACGCACGAATGGACGGACGCACGCACGGACGGACACACGGACGGACGGAGGGGAAAACATACTCTCCCCCATGCCTTCGGCTGGTGGAGACAAAAATCTGCAGGAGAAAAACAAATTATAAAAATGGGTCTTAAGGCGGCATTTAAAAGCTTCAACAGTAGGGGCCGTTTTGATATGGAAAGGTAGCTCGTTCCATAATTTAGGGGCTGCAACCGGGAAGGCACGGTCTCCTCTAGATTTCAACTTTTTCTTTGGGACAATACGTTTTTTTCTGAGTTGCAGATCTTAAATGGTAAATGGTGCATTTATATAGCGCTTTTATCCAAAGCGCTTTACATAGATTGTGCATTACATTCACCCATTCACGCACACATTCATACACCGGTGGCGGAGGAAACCATGCAAGGTACCAACCTGCTCACCGGGAGCAATTAGGGGTTCAGAGTCTTGCTCAAGGACTCTTCGACATTAACTCAGGGGGAGCCCGGAGATCGAACTAGGAACCCTTTGGGAACCCTTCGTGCTCTAATAACGGTTCCTCTACCCCTGAGCTATGCCGCCCTAGGAGGGCGGCAGAGGTCAGAGAGGTACTGAGGTGCCAGCCCATTCTGTGTTTTAAAAGTAAACCATTCAGGTGGATTAAAATTACTACGTTTATTCATTGAAATAAATCCCAGGTTGTAGCTTGAATGTGCATTAATTATAGTCGGATCAGCATAACGTAGGTGTGAGGGCCATGCATCGGCCCGAACTCTACACCAGGGGTCTTCAACGTTTTCAGGCCAAGGACCCCTTCGCTTAGAGAGAGAGATGAAGCAGAGACCCCCCTCTACATATCATATAAGATTGTGTTGCAGATGTTCATCGTTTCTTATACAGCTTAGATTAGTTTGACAGCACGGTATCATCTGTGTAGGTTGAATTAATGTGTATGTTCATACATTTAACTGTCAATACCTACTAGTACTGCTCTTCTTGTCCCTCTACACAATCCTCTGTGCCAAAAAATAGCCGATCTACAAGCTCATAACGCCTCGCAAAATGTTCCACTAGAATAGAGATGCTAGGGTTCCAGTGATTAATGTAAAAAAAACATTATCCTATCACACAAAGATTTGGTGGCCCCCCCTGTAGTAACTCGGAGGACCTCCTAGGGGTCCCGGACCCCCTGTTGAAGACCTCTGTCCTACACTGCTTAATATCCATAATGATGATAATATATTTTAAAAGATACTTGTACCAGTATCACGTTTAGGCGGCATAATAAATAACAAGCCGTCGGTTGTTTACTTAACCGTTCTCCTACTTGGGAAGAGCGTGCTGCTAACAGCACATGCTGATTCAAGATGTGCACCATGTGTTCCGACTTTGAAAATCTACTGCCGCTTCATTGCCGTTGCGATCGATGACCACAGCGGATAACTGTCGTCTCTGTGCGCTTGAGGCCACGGGAGGCCACCATGAGAACCCTGCATATAGTTTACAGCAACAGTAAAACGCTGATTAAATTAAAACTCCTGACTAATCCTGGTGGGATGCTGTGACGGCTCATGTCTACCACACGGACAGACCCCGCCAACCCCCCCCCCCCCCGACCCTCTCTGATGTCTCTTAATGATCTGTCTCCAGTGTACTGTCAAAATGATGAAACGACTTCTTTAACCGCTGCCTTAAAGCCTTTACCCTACATTGACCGGGGTCCCTCAGGGGTCAAATACTTGGTCCTCTTCTTTTTTCCTCTGGGCCTAATTTTAAAACTAGAATAAAAAATAAAACTAAGGGCAAGTTGGCGCAGTCGGTAGTGCTGTCCCCTGACAGCTAGAAGGTCCTGATAAAAAGAAAATTGAAAAACCTGTTTCCATGAACAAAAACTCATGTACACTGCTCTTGCTCATTATTGACAGACGTGTCTTTCCCACTGGACCTTCATCAAGAGTGAGTAAGTGACTCTTGATGAAGGTCCAGTGGAACTGAAACGTAAAAAATTAGCAATAGCAGTGTGCAGGATAGTTTTTTTCATGTTTGCTTCAGTTTTCATTGTCCAACACACCTGCAGTGGATGTTCGAATACTTTCTTTACAGAATTGAAGAAATGAAGTATGTATGTTTATTTCAGCAGAATGGTCGCTTATTCCGACATAAACAGGTTAGGAGCCTAAAGATCTTTCTTTAGGCTTTTCTGCCTTTATTGAAAGTATATTGTGGAAATGGACAGGGAACAGGGAGAGAGAGGTTTGTGTGGTTGATAGAAAACGTCTCGACATCTTTTTCTTTTGATCCAAATCTTCATGAAAAACCTAAAATGTATTTAATTGAAATTTGAAAGGGTAATTGTTTAACATCTCTGTGTGTATGTGTGCACGTGTCTTTTTGCAGGTCAGGAGGTAGTGTTCCAGTGCCTTGGACAGAGTCTTCTTCACAATGCCTTCCTTGGCTACAATGCCTGTATATTTGCCTACGGACAGACAGGTACAGTACTCATCAATGCTACAATGCCTGTATACCGCTATACAATGTTTGTACCATCATTCAAATGAGTCTTGACGCTATTACTCCTTTATTATTGGCTGATTGGTATGTTTCTGATCCTGGAACTAAGGCCTGTTCCACTCGTGGTACACCAACGAATTGTCTAGAATTTAAATAGAAACACACCTGTAGTCCTCTACACATTCTGGAATGGTGAGAAGGGCAATAATGACCCTCATATGCTGAGGGGTGAGAAATATGCTCTGTGCAGAAGCTGTAGTCCCAGTTTTCAGAAGGTGGCACACACCTGTTTCCTGTTCTACAGTAGTTCATATTCCCAAAGAGTTTCCTTTCACCGTAGGTTTGAACTGGAAACGCATGTTGTGAAGGTGTCATATGAAGGGATTGACACTAAAGGTTGCCCGACTGCCCGGGGCAGATAAAAAAAATAAACACCAGTCTGTTTAACACTTGAGAGTGTAAACATGGATCCCTGTGGGTCCAATCGAACTCTCCCAGAGTTAAGTTAACACTCTGGAGTGTGCTATGTAAGCACTCTTGTTATGTTCTATATAGTAGATATAGACCCTGTATTGTCCCATGTTATGACAGAAAAACACTGGCTGACATGGTGACGAACTGGCTACTCAATGAGCACAAAAATGTGCTGTCATTGTTTTTCATTTAATTTCTCCTCAGCAGCTAGATAGATAGCTATAGGCTTCCACTATTTGGATTTCAGTAGGAGTTATTTATGTGATTGCAAAGGCAAAACTGTGAGGAAATGATGTGATCTGCTTTATTTTTGACCCACTTTCAATTGATTTTCCAAATGTACAGACTGTTGAGTGCAAGCATTTGAGTGGGAGCCAACACATCCTTCTTGAGACACTTTAGTACAGCCGAATATGTAATAATTGGTTTCCAGTAGATAAGAAATATGTTTTTGAAATGTTTGGAAAGTGCCCATATGATGAATATTTCTTGGCCAGGTCTTTCTACTTAAAAACATCACTCTCAATTCAACTGTGTTTTGCTTTGCTCCATAACAGTAACACTCACTGTTGTAGTGGTGTCAAAAATAATCGATTCAGCAATGCGTCACAATTCAGTGCAGAAACTTGACATAATCGATTATCAGTCTAAATATAATTATATACAATTATAATATAATTATAATGCTGTGCATATAAGATTATGTAATGTAATCATAATTATAAATACAATATGTTGTTCAGTATATCTGACGGCTTGTATTGACTGAAATCTGCCATGTTGTGCAGTAATTGCGACTGTAGGTCGCAGTTTACTATCAGACCCGTCACAGCTTGTCCGTGTCTTTCCGGACGTCCATCCGGATGGGTAACGCCTGACACTGTGGTTCCCCTGACACATCACTGTGACATCACAGGTGACATCACAGTGATGTCCATATATGGGCATAAACAGGTGACATCACAGTGATGTCAGATACTCAGACTCAGAGCAGGGATCTCCATAAAACAGATTCTGTTAGGGATCTCCATATATGGGCATAAAAGGGATCGTATCCCAGATGATGCCCTGTTAGGAGAACCACACTAACAGAATCCATACATGGCCAAGACAGATGGCGCGACCTCGCCCTGCTTTTCGCCTTTAGGCATCTTACTCATGTGTTATGTGAAACGGCACATCATGTCTCCATCTGGACATGTACGCTTTTTTATGATCTATGGGTTTGCTGCTCTGACATCACTGTGATGTCAGGGGAACCACAATCACAGAATCCCTTTTATGCCCATATATGGAGATCCCTGAGGTATGGAGATCCCTGTTTGTAGAACCAGCCACAAAGATATGGGCTGTCTTGGCCATCTGTGTTGGCCATATATGGATTCTGTTAGTGTGGTACTGGTATGTGGCCGATGTGGCCTCCATATATGGGCATCCCCATATTTAGGTCAGATGGCCAAGACATGGCGCGAGGTTGCTTGTCACCCTTATGCATCTTACTGGTATAGAAAAGTGTGATGCATCGTAGATTCAAATCGTTACCTGGTGAATCGTAATCGAATTAAATCATGAGGGTAGTGCCAATGCACACCTCTACTACTGTATGTTGTGAGTGTGTGCATGTCTGTATGGTTGTATGTCTGTCGATACGTGCATGGGCTTGAATGTGCATGCATAATGTCCGTAGGGATGGGACGGTATGAACATTTCATGTCACGATTATTGTGACCAAAGAAACTGCAATTTACAATAATTATCGTGATAATCAAAATATCCCCAACGTCCATAATTCTGGGGTGGAACATTTGCCAAAAAAATAGCAGATCTACAAGCTCACAACAACGTGATGTTGTGAACTTGTACATTGGCTATTTTTGGCCAAAGAGATTTGGAGATTTTTTTAAGTGGTACCAGATATAGCCTGGCAAATAAAAGGTGAATTGATCCAAATCCTTGACTGAGGGTAATTTCACGATGAATGTAAATCACCACCATACGATTATTGTGAGTGTTTTTTTTTTATCACGATAAACGATAATAACGATTATCGTGCCAACCCATAACGTGTGTGTCTTATCTTCCAGGTTCGGGGAAGTCGTACACCATGATGGGCTCAGTGGACAACCCCGGTTTGATCCCCAGGCTGTGCAGCGCTCTGTTTGAGCGCACGGTGCTGGAGCAGAGAGAGGAGAACAGCTTCACTGTGGAGGTCTCCTACATGGAGATCTACAACGAGAAGGTCCGAGACCTCCTGGACCCCAAAGGGTACGACACACAACCCTCTCCTCGCCTTTCCACACCCCAAATCTGACCTCTTGAAAGCCATGTTGGTTCCAGAAGATAATTTCTTCATATCGAAGGTCAATGAGACACTTGTTACTGGCTTATGCTATTACAGTGTTTCTCAAACGTTCAAATTTCAAGGTCTCCCCTTAACTCTGACAGTGTACAGTACAAATGGAACCAAATTAACCCATTTGTACTCTGTCAGAGTTACTACTTGTATGGGTCAATTTAGACACCCCTAAAGGAACCTACTCAGTCCCTGGAATCCACTTTGAGAACGACTGTGCTATTACGTGAAATCCAAATAATACGTAGGGTAAGTGATTTCATTTAAGCTGAAACTGCTTTTTTCTCCTCACAGGGAATAAGGCTGAAGTCCAAATATGGACCAAACACACTATAGTAACTAGTACTATCAGACCATCAAACCATTTTGTTATTATTTGAATTGAATTAAATCACTTACCCTACCTTTAACTGTTTGAAATGGAGGGTGCGTGATGGTGCACACACTAGTCAGCTGTAGCTAGTAAGGGAGCTACAATAAGCATAGAAAGGTCACTAGTAAACTATAGAGCGACTATTTAAACTATAAACCTTAATGTCATCCACGGTTAATAGTACTTCAATCAAGGATGCCAAATGGTAACACTTGTCTCTTCTTCAGTAAGCTATATCGATAAACTGTCAAAATAGAGGATCAGGCTCCGTTTTTACATTCTTTGATTTGACTCAACACTCCCGTCTCCTCTCCTCTCACTAGTGCAGACAGTCACAGGGACAGGCAGCT
Organism: Nannobrachium achirus; assembly: GCF_963921795.1. Taxonomy (NCBI): domain Eukaryota; kingdom Metazoa; phylum Chordata; class Actinopteri; order Myctophiformes; family Myctophidae; genus Nannobrachium; species Nannobrachium achirus. The sequence goes on from NC_137816.1 coordinate 55,409,167, forward strand.
GGCTGATGTCCACAGAGTTCATGTCCAGCAGGCAGGCCGTAAATCAGGACGCCAGTGGGCCGTTGTTGTTTCAGAGCACAGTTTCACCATTATCAGCCAAAAGTTCACTTTTCGTATATATAAATTCAGTCAGTATAGGGGAGAACTTCAAGTTAACATTCTCTGTATGAAAGATGCTATACAGATGAGGTTTGTCGCTATGGATTTCGTTTGATTTGGTTTCCTGCCCTCTGCTCGCTAATAGAAAAGTGGTCAGTGTCTCCTCAGAGTTCATGTCCAGCCTGGGCGTCAGTAAATCAGGACCCTGGGGGGCCCCCATCCGCAGGGGCCTTTGTGTTTCTGTCAGCAAAGGGCCCCCTGAACCCAGACACCACTGACCCCTGACCTTGCCCCTGTCCCCACATGACCTTTGACCTTGTTAAATCGGCCAGTCCAGCGGCATGCCATCTGACAGCCATATGGAGCGGTAGCCATGTAGTGCAGAACGATGAAGCTCCGTCTCTAGGAGGGGTTTAATGGGGTACGGCTGGTTTTATTAGATGGACTGGTTCTTGGGGCTATTGACATCTCAAGTGACGAGCGATACAATGTAAAACATGAGCTTAGGGGAGACAACATTGTCAGTGAGATGTAGCCATAATGTCACAGATCCCCATGACGATAACAAAATGATGCACTGTCAGTCAACAACCCTCTCCTGTTTAATCTTACCTGTGTATTGTTTAGTAATTTCGCAACTAATACATATAGGCCGTACACATTGAGGAATCACACATACTATAAAAACAAGTCATTTTTACTTTTTCTGAATGGACGTGTGGAAGTGTGATTTAAACCGTGTTTTCATGTGTCTTCTCCAGGAGCAGACAGGCCCTGAGAGTGAGGGAACATAAGGTCCTGGGGCCGTATGTGGACGGCCTGTCTCGGCTGGCTGTGGCCTGCTATAAGGTAAGGACTAAGGAGCTCAGCTTGGCTCTCATGTCTAATGCTTATGTACACACTTTCCATTTATTATGCCGTCAGATATACTGAACAACATATTGTATTTATATGATTACATGATATCTATACTATAATTTTGCGAATGTCTGTCTGTCTGTCTGTCTGAAACAGCGTTTCTCATCAGTGGCTGGAGCAATTGATCTGAAATCGCATCACAATTAGCATATGAACACACCTAACATAACTGTGAAGCCCGTTTGTCACTTTCACAAATTGTATGCTGTATATTAGCATTTTTATGGTGTATCTACTATCTATTCTGCATCTAGCTTGAGGCTAATCTATTCTGCATCTAGCATGAGGCAACATGTTTAACCAGCTGTGTGTGTGTGTGTGTGTGTGTGTGTGTGTGTGTGTGTGTGTGTGTGTGTGTGTGTGTGTGTGTGTGTGTGTGTGTGTGTGTGTGTGTGTGTGTGTGTGTGTGTGTGTGTGTGTGTGTGTGTGTGTGTGTGTGTGTGTGTGTGTGTGTGTGTGTGCAGGCAGGCGGGTGTGTGCGCAGGCGGGTGGGCGGGCGGGCTGGGGGGGGGGGGGAACCATTAAACGAAACGGGTATTTCTTACATTGATGCTCCTACATATTATCATGCAAGCACCAGTTAAAGTTACTTTCCATCCCTTATATACTGTATGCACAGTGCACATCCCATAACCCACACACTGCACATCATTTTGGAGCTCATATCTTTGAACGGGTAAGGGCTAGTAATCTTATATGCACAGCATTATTAACTCATCTGGTGCCGATCCCGAACTAGTTCGGCTTTATTTCAATCCAATACAATCTTTTTTTTATTAATTCACTTACCCCGAGCTGCTTGTAGAGTCGTGGGTGGTCCTGGCTCGCTAGCCGCTAGCCAGCTAGCCGTTCTACTCTGTCCGACGATATATTCCATTAAAAATGGTTTAAAATACATTTTTGAGCTCCCCAATGTTCACCCGATGTTCGGCGCCGCTTCCGATGAGTACACAAGTGTGCCGATCCCGAAGTAGTTCGGCTTTATTCAATTAAATGAATAAAATGATAAGAGGCCTTCTGAAGCCTGGCTTGATTTTTGTAGCTACTAGCCGAAAGCTAACAACGTCCCGGCCGGCCGTAATTTGCGAACGCAATCGCCAATCTCCGCCTAATCCAATGAAAGACCGCATCTTTAAAGGCTTATATCTCTTTTTTGTGTTTTAGGAAAGCGGCGCAAGGTTTATTTACGGCGAAATCGCCCAAAAATGATCTTTTAGATGACAAAATGGGAATAGCCATTCTGTTAGCATCTTCATCCGGTACATTTCCATGCCGTGCATCAACGTGAGCACGTCAGGTCCTGGAAGCTGAAGTCCTGGAAGCTAAAGCGCTCGCCTATGAGAGATGCGCTGGCATTCTTTGGCCCCTAGAGGGCGCTGGCACGCAAAGAGTTAATTATATTATAATTGTATATATTTATATTTAGACTTTGATTATCGATTAATCAAGTAGTAAGTAGTACAGCAAACTCCTGTAACTCCTCTGACCTTTACAGGTTCTGATATTACACTGTTCAGAATTACAATAACTCTCAGGATTTTGCAGTGCATATATAATCTGTTTTAGCACACGGCATATAACAGTCATAAACAAGACATCCCGGACCCGGTTATACAAGTTCCTACAAGTTACGTTTCTGTGATTCTAGCAAGAAAGTGTCACATTTTAATGTGCCACTCATCTGGAATTCGATTAAGAATACATCATCTGTTCCGTGACATATCCTTGAGCGCTATGATTTTTTGACAACGTGACGCGTTGTGAGCTTGTAGATCTGCTATTTTTGGTGAATGTGGGAAGTGAGGACGCTGGCGTTGACTGTTCGCCGCTTCACTTTCCAATGTATGAATGAATGGACCATTGTAAAGTGCTTTGAGTTCGCAACTTGCTTAGAAAAGCGCTATAAAAATACCATCCATTAGATGACCATCCAAAATAAGACTTTTAAGATCAATCACGTTGTCTTCCAATGTTGCTGTCCTTGTTTAATGTTTTACCAAGTCAGCTTCAACCTTAGCAGATTCAGAATCTTATCAGCAGCCATTCTTTTATCTTTTCTGTATAATTATACAGATGACAGCTTTGACAAAACCTCTTGTTCTTAGTGTGATTATGGGCCCTTCATTCCTGCTCGCAACCAGTGTTAATTTAGTCGACTAAAAAGACTAGACTAAGACCAAACCATTTCAGATGATTAAAATAGACCTAAAGAACTTGCTGTCAAGATTAACAGTTTACAATTTACAATTTAAGCATTTAGCAGATGCTCTTAATTCAGAGCGATTTACAATAAGCAAGGTAATACATCAGTACATCAACATCAATACATCAAATGGAAAGAAATAGTAGGCAAATCTAAGAAAAACGGGTAGACCAAGCACCTATTCAGTAAAAACCTCATAACAAATTATAACATTAAAATAAAATGCTATCTAAATTTACATGTATGGTCATTTGAGGGTAGGCAAGTGCTAGGGTAAGTGCTATGGGCTAAGGTGGAGTCTGAATAAAGTTTATTCCACAGTTTGGGGGCCAGGAGGGCAAAAAGAGTCTTGGGCAAGTGAACAGTAGACAACACTGGGTAGTTGTCTCCATCCTAACTGTAATGATAGTGAATGTTAATGACGATGACTTATTGTCATGTGTATCAGTATTGTGTTCTGTGTTGACAGGACATCGAGTCTCTGATGTCGGAGGGGAACAAGTCTCGTACCGTCGCCGCCACGAACATGAACGAGGAGAGCAGTCGGTCTCACGCTGTCTTTAACGTCATCCTCACGCACACACTGAAAGACCTGAAGTCTGGGGTAAGTAAGACACACACACACACACACACACACATGCACGCACGCACACACACGCACAGAAATGGGGATGGATATTGGCTAGAATCTCAGGATGCGATTCGTATCACGATACTTGGGTCACGATACGATTGTATCACGATATATTGCCATGCGATACATTGCGATATGAATTGTGATATATGTCGCTATAGTACAGCGACATCTAGAGGAGTGGAGTGTCACGACCGGACTTATACCATTGTTTTCTATGCATGAGAACTTTTTTTTTGTTCTCCAAAAGTTTTGCGATACTACAACCTGGAGTATAGATAGCAGCATTGGGAAATAAAATATTGTGATAAAGATGATATTGCCCATTTCTACACAGAAAGATTGTCAGTCTGGGGTAACACACACACACACACGCACACGCACACGCACACACACACATGTTCAGACTTAAAGACCTGTAGTGTTTGGCTAAAAAACCCACAACTCCGTTTACTTGTGGCTTTAACATGTGCTTCATATCCTGACAGCCAGATTCCATGTACCGATTGTACCCTGCATTCTTTCAGTTTGGTTTATTGTTAATGTTTCCGCAACTCATTTAAAAGCTCAGCTGCAACACTGTCTGATTTTTATTTGGGTCAGGTTAAAAGTATCTGTGCTTCACCGTCTATGTTATTGTTAGTTTCTTGCGGTGGTGGCACTTTTTTCATTTGGTCCTTAGAAGCATCTTATTTTAGCTGTGGTGATCCTTCCTTGCTCTCCTGCGTGACCTAGATATTCTTCCCAACCTGTGCTACTACTGAGTCATTCATTGTTTTCTACTACAATACCCTCAACTTCTTCAATTGTCTTCGATTATAGCCCAACCGATGCCAAATGTCCGGGTCCGATCCCGATTTTAGAGAGTCCTAGACCACCGATTACCAATGTTTTTACCACTACTTAAAATACTTAAAATTTAAAAATAAAATAAATGTTTTGGTTAAATATCAGTCAGGCTCTATCTTTGATGCTCCAAGTAGTCGGAATGATATAAAACTGTTGCTGTGGGGGATTAATTAATTATTGGTCTGTTTTTGTCAATTACATTTCTGTTTGGCTTTTAGGCTCTGAAGTTGCACATGGTAGATATGACACATAACCTAAATATACAAAGAAATTACTGACATATTTGACAACTTTATTCTTAAAAAAAGAACATTGATAGTGGAAATAACAGATCTTCTATTTCCACTATTTTTGACTTGAAAATATATGAAGATCTTTCAACATGGAAACCTTTATGACGATTATGAAAAATAATCACGATTATGTCAAATAATTTGCGATTAGACGATTATGTCAAATAATTGCGACAGCCCTAACTATCTCTCATCTCGAGGGACTTTGTGTCAAGCCTGCAGTACAGAGTGTAGTAGTGTTTGTAGCTGGAGTTGGAAAGTTGGTCAGTCCTTCTATTCTAGCCTGTCCTACTTTGCCAGTACAAGGTCCTGAGCACTTGTTTCCATGGCGGCCGCCCCGGGACACTGTGCGGTCTAAAAGCAGGAAATACTGTTAATAATTAACAGCCATGTCACTCAAATCTGTCATCTGATCTGCTGTGTGTGTCTATTTGCTCTGTTTACACCGGCCAGCAGTGGTGTAAAGTAACGAAGTACATTTACTTAAGTGCTGTGGTTAAGTACAATATTTAGGTATTTTGTACTTTCTCGGACTACATCTCGGATCCAAATATTGTAATTTTACTCCACTACATGTATTTGAAAACTTTAGTTACTAGTTACTTTACAGATATAAATCGTAATATTATAAAACATACATGAACCACTTTAGTCCTATTTTAAACCTTGGCTATTTGAAAATAAATAAATGTTTTCAAACATTTTGTACTTTTACTTTTGGTACTTTTAAGTACATTTAGATACCAACACTTTTACTCAAGTACATTTTGAATTCCGGACTTTCACGTTCTATATTGCAGTATTGATAATTTTACTGTGAGTACTTTTTTCCACTACTGCCAGCCAGTTAGTCCATGAGGCAGGACTAGTGAGTCAGTCGTTGTTAAATTCTCACAAAGTCATTGACACATCCTGCTCAGTTTTAGCTGCAGTCCGATAAGTATACGAGTTAAGACCTATTCATAGATGGAGAAAAAAAGTACATGTTCTGCTGAAAAGGTCTTCTATGAAGTCATTCGATGAAGAAGGATTTTAGCCTTTAGCCTCCCCTGTTTTCCCCAGTCAGCCAGACTTGCAGTACTCATTGAAGCAGCAAGTCAGTCAGCTGACCCAGCCCATTATCCCAACACAGAGGGAGCTGGGGCGTTTTGCCAGAGCCTCAGAGCGTCTGACAGCCAACCAGGCCACCAGACAGACAGTCAGTCAATATGTAAGGCAGTCGTTGAGTCAGTCAGTTGGTCAATCAGACAACCAGATTGCCAAGCCCAGCACAGGGATTGTTTGTGTCTGCTGTCTCATCGTAGTGAAACATAGTGATCTGGGAAGAAGGCTGGTGGGGGAGCTGATAATGAAGAGAAGGAGCCGTTCAATAGCTTCTTCTTATCAATGATGCTGCTTTAGTAACACAACATGAATACTGTACATACTGTACAGGTCCAGGGCAAGTTTATCTATTGGCCAAAGTTTAATCATCTGACTCTTAAAGTACATCTGAACTTTTTAGTGCTTTAACTTAAAGGAGTAGTTCACCCAAAAAATTACTTATTTGCTATTGATTGTGTCTCCTAATTATCATCAAATTATTGGCTTAGAAATGCCACAAAAACAAACTAGAACTGCACTCTGTTGAGGTGCCAACTTGCCATCAGAGCACACCATGAGGTGCACTCTGCTGGCCTCATTAGCAGTTAATGATGACATTACCAGGAATGCCCTGATATATACCAAACTCTGCTGACCTCACCACTGGCATCACCAGGAATGCTGGTCCCTCATTGGCTGTTAATGATGACGTTGCCATCATTAACAGCCAGGCTCAAACACACACAGCTACCTACCTACCTACCTACATACCGGTACATACATACATACGCAGCCGAACGCAGTACTTGCACGCTCTGCTGGCGCTAGTAAAAAATATATCCATGAATTCAAGTCTCCATGGGATGAGTAATTGAAAAATTACATTTTGTCATTATCTCTTTAAAACCAACACTCAATATTGATTAATTTCACATTAAAACCAACACTGCTCAATATTGATGCATTTCACATTTACTGTGGCTAATTTATAAGTTTATACTGAAGCATCCTTGCATTATCAGGGAGTCTGTTGTGATGCAATGCCACTAGTGACCAGTCACTAGTCTGCCGTATTTTCATGTCAGCTTTTGGTATCACCGAAGCTCGCTTTGAACCTTTACTAAGGTGATTTCAAAATTGTACCAGCCAGGCATGTACTATCCACAACTTTTGCCCAATGGAAAACTAAAAAAAAAAGGCGAATTGAGTTGACCCAAAGTCCTACATATTGTCCCTGGAACAGTGGCTCTGCTCCTGGGGCCTTGCCAATGCAGCACAGCCTGGGCCCAAGTGAGAAATGTAACAGAGGCTGAGGGGTCAGGTCACACCACCAGCCTATTGTGAAGTAGCCCGACTCTTGGCCAGTGTGGCTTTCCTGCTGGCCTGATCTACTTACTGGACAAGGAGTAATGACCTAACTAGAATTGACAGAGTCAATTTTGACAAGTGTGCCTGCAGTGCAGCTCGCTAAATGCGCGACCTCGTGCAGCGGTTTGGACCGTGAGATCATCCGCCAAGTCGTCTGCGTTTCTGTTTGAGAGGGTCGTTCCCTCTGAAAAACGTGTTTTGGCACGAAACGGTTACGTTTTGCGCGTTTGTGACGCCCCCTACGGGTCAAATTGGAAATGCTTTTGGGGATTCGTTGAGTAAGCCACCCGCAACCTATGGTAGAAATTCAGTGTTGACTCGACGTTTTGTTTGTGATTTCTGGCTATTGTTTGCAAAACGGGCCCCGCCCGCTAACTTTGCAAGCCCGTTACGAACAAACGGTATGGACTATCAAAATATCCCTTGACTATGTTCATTGCATGGGTTCATAGATCATGTGTACCCATTTTCGTGACATGTGAAGAAAATATGTAGGAAAAGGAGCAAAAAGTGTGTTTTGGAGAAAATTCAAAATGGTGAAAAATCTCGCAGTGTTCGAATTTGCGTGGCCTATATGGAGAGATGCGTCGTGATCCAAGGAATCCAGGGAAAAAATAATTTTAATTCTCCGACCTACGGTTCAAGAGTTACGAGGCAAGTGGTCCGTTATAGCGCCACCATGTGGCCAAGTGAAATGCTTTTGGGGATTCGTTGAGTTTGCCACCCCCGACCTGTGGTTGAAATTCAGTGTTGACTGGACCTTTTGTTTGTGATTTATGGCTATTGTTTGCCAAACAAGCCCATCCCGCTAACTTTAGAAGCGCGTTACGAACGAACGGTACGGACGATCAAAATATCCCTTGAGTATGTTCATTGCATGGCTTCATAGGTCAGGTATACCACTTTTCGTGACATTTGAAGAAAAAATTTAGGAAAATGAGCAAAAAGTGTGTTTTGGAGAAAATTCAAGATGGCGGAAAATCTATCCTGGCGCAAATGGGCGTGGCCTATATGGCGAGATGCGTCATGACCCAAGGAATCCAGGGAAAAAAGAATTTTAATTTTCCGATCTACGGTTCAAGAGTTACAGGCCAAAACGTAAAGTGGGCTGTTACAGCGCCACCATGAGGCCAAATGACACTATTATTTTTTATTTAATCCTTGAAATCATTATGAACCTCCTCTCCAAGTCTTGAAACTCTAGCCCCTATGGTTTGCGAGAGACAAATAATTGAATTTGAGTTTTTGCCATTCCCATTATAAGTCAATGGGGGGAAATTAATTCACTAATAAATTAATATCAATTAAACTATAGAACCTTTCTCTTAGCAAGTTACTAGCACACGATTCCCGAGTAAGCCGGTCGATTTCACATATGGCGCGAGTGTGTGGTGCGAAAACTGTGGGAGGAGTAGCGTGTCAAACTTTGGGGAAAACCATGGACATAAGTAAGTAAATAAATATGAGCGATTGCAATAAGTCTGCCAATGCTATGCATAGGCACACTTAACTAGAATTGACAGAGTCAATTTTGACAAGTGTGCCTGCAGTGCAGCTCCATAAATGCGCGACCTCGTGCAGCGGTTCGGACCGCGAGACCGTCCGCCGAGTCGTCCGCGTTTCGTTGTGAGAGGGTCGGTCCCCGTGAAAAACGCGTTCCGGCACGAAACGGTTACGTTTCGCGCGTTTGTGACGCCCCCTAGGGGTCGAAGTGGAAATGCTTTTGGGGATCCGTTGAGTATGCCACCCCCGACCTGTGGTTGAAATTCGGTGTTGACTCGACCTATTGTTTGTGATTTATGGCTATTGTTTGCGAAACGTGCCCCTCCCGCTAAGTTTGGAAGCGCGTTACGAACGAACGGTACGGACTATCGAAATATCCTTTGACTATGTTTATCGCGTGGCTTCATAGATCAAGTGTACCGGTTTTTAAGACATTTGAAGAAAATATGTAGGAAAAGGAGCAAAAAGTGTGTTTTGGAGAAAATTCAAGATGGCGGAAAATCTATCCCTACGCAAATGGGCGTGGCCTATATCGAGAGATGCGTCTTGACCCAAGGAATCCAGGGAAAAAATAATTTTAATTTTCCGATCTACGGTTCAAGAGTTACGGGGCAAAACGTAAAGTGGGCCGTTATAGCGCCACCATGAGGATGAGTGATGTAATTATTTTTTGATTTATTCTTAAAATCATTATGAATCTCCTCTGCAAGGTTTGAAACTGTAGCCCCTATGCTTTGCGAAAGAAAAATACTTGAATGTGAATTTCTGCTTTCTCCCATTATAAGTCAATGGGGACAATTACGTTTTGCGCGTTTGTGACGCCCCCTACGGGTCGAATTGGAAACGCTTTTGGGGATTCCTTGAGTAAGCCACCCGCAGCCTGTGGTTGAAATTCATTGCTGACTCAACGTTTTGTTTGTGATTTATGGCTATTATTTGCAAAACGGGCCCCTCCCGCTAACTCTGGAAGCCCGTTACGAACGAATGGTATGGACTATAGACATATCCCTTGACTATGTTCATTGCATGGGTTAGTAGATCATGTGTACCCATTTTTGTGACATTTGAAGAAAATATGTAGGAAAAAATGCAAAAAGTGTGTTTTGGAGAAAATTTGAAATGGTGAAAAATCTTCCCATGTGCAAATTGGCATGTCCTATATGGAGAGATGCGTCGTGACCCAAGGAATCCAGGGAAAAAAGAATTTTAATTCTCCGACCTATGGTTCAAGAGTTACGAGGCAAGTGGTCCGTTATAGCGCCACCATGTGGCCAATTGGAAATGCTTTTGGGGATCGTTGAGTATGCCACCCCCGACCTGTGGTTGAAATTCAGTGTTGACTGGACCTTTTGTTTGTGATTTATGGCTATTGTTTGCCAAACAAGCCCATCCCGCTAACTTTAGAAGCGCGTTACGAACGAACGGTACGGACGATCAAAATATCCCTTGAGTATGTTCATTGCATGGCTTCATAGGTCAGGTATACCGCTTTTCGTGACATTTGAAGAAAAAATTTAGGAAAATGAGCAAAAAGTGTGTTTTGGAGAAAATTCAAGATGGCGGAAAATCTATCCTGGCGCAAATGGGCGTGGCCTATATGGCGAGATGCGTCATGACCCAAGGAATCCAGGGAAAAAAGAATTTTAATTTTCCGATCTACGGTTCAAGAGTTACAGGCCAAAACGTAAAGTGGGCTGTTACAGCGCCACCATGAGGCCAAATGACACTATTATTTTTTATTTAATCCTTGAAATCATTATGAACCTCCTCTCCAAGTCTTGAAACTCTAGCCCCTATGGTTTGCGAGAGACAAATAATTGAATTTGAGTTTTTGCCATTCCCATTATAAGTCAATGGGGGGAAATTAATTCACTAATAAATTAATATCAATTAAACTATAGAACCTTTCTCTTAGCAAGTTACTAGCACACGATTCCCGAGTAAGCCGGTCGATTTCACATATGGCGCGAGTGTGTGGTGCGAAAACTGTGGGAGGAGTAGCGTGTCAAACTTTGGGGAAAACCATGGACATAAGTAAGTAAATAAATATGAGCGATTGCAATAAGTCTGCCAATGCTATGCATAGGCACACTTAACTAGAATTGACAGTCAATTTTGACAAGTGTGCCTGCAGCTCGCTAAATGCGCGACCTTGTGCGGCGGTTTGGACTGTGAGACCGTCCGCCGAGTCGTCTGCGTTTCATCGTGAGAGGGTCGGTCCCCGTGAAAAACGCGTTCTGGCATGAAACGGTTACGTTTCGCGCGTTTGTGACGCCCCCTAGGGGTCGAAGTGGAAATGCTTTTGGGGATCCGTTGAGTATGCCACCCCTGACCTGTGGTTGAAATTCAGTGTTGACTCGTCCTTTTGTTTGTGAGTTAGGGCAATTTTTTGCCAAATGGGCCCCTCCCGCTAACTTTGGAAGCGCGTTACGAACGAACGGTATGGACTATCGAAATATCCTTTGACTATGTTTATCGCGTGCCTTCCTAGATCATGTGTACCGGTTTTTAAGACATTTGAAGAAAATATGTAGGAAAAGGAGCAAAAAGTGTGTTTTGGAGAAAATTAAAGATGGCGGAAAATCTATCCATACGCAAATGGGCGTGGCCTATATGGGGAGATGCGTCATGACCCAAGGAATCCAGGGAAAAAAGAATTTTAATTTTCCGACCTACGGTTCAACAGTTACAGGCCAAAACGTAAACTGGGCTGTTATAGCGCCACCATGAGGCCAAATGACACTATTATTTTTTATTTAATCCTTGAAATCATTATAAACCTCCTCCCCAAGTCTTGAAACTGTAGCCCCTATGGTTTGCGAAAGAAAAATACTTAAATGTGAATCTTTGCTTTCTCCCATTATAAGTCAATAGGGACAATTACGTTTTGCGCGTTTGTGACGCCCCCTATGGGTCGAAGTGGAAATGCTTTTGGGGATCTGTTGAGTATGCCACCCGCAACCTGTGGTTGAAATTTAGTGTCGACTCGACCTTTTGTTTGTGAGTTAGGGCAATTTTTTGCCAAACGGGCCCCTCCCGCTAACTTTGGAAGCGCGTTACGAACAAACGGTACGGACTATCGACATATCCTTTGACTATGTTTATCGCGTGGCTTCATAGATCATGTGTACCGGTTTTTAAGACATTTGAAGAAAATATGTAGGAAAAGGAGCAAAAAGTGTGTTTTGGAGAAAATTCAAGATGGCGGAAAATCTACCCATACGCAAATGGGCGTGGCCTATATGGGGAGATGCGTCATGACCCAAGGAATCCAGGGAAAAAATAATTTTCATTTTCCGACCTACGGTTCAACAGTTACAGGCCAAAACGTAAACTGGGCTGTTATAGCGCCACCATGAGGCCAAATGACACAATTATTTTTTATTTAATCCTTGAAATCATTATGAACCTCCTCTCCGAGTCTTGAAACTGTAGCCCCTATGGGTTGCGAGAGAAAAATAATTGTATGCGATTCCCATTATAAGTCAATGGGGAAAATTAATTCACTAATAAATTAATATCAATTAAACTATAGAACCTTTCTCTTAGCAACTTGATAGCACACCATTCCCGAGTAACCCGGTCGGTTTGACATATGGCGCGAGTGTGTGGTGCAAAAACTGTGGGAGGAGTAGCGTGCCAAACTTTTGGGGAATTGCATGGACAGACTTAAACTAGAATTGACAGAGTCAATTTTGACAAGTGTGCCTGCAATGCACGACCTTGTGTAGCGGTTTGGACGGTGAGACCATCCGCCAAGTTGTCTGTGTTTCGTTGTGAGAGGGTCCGTCCCCGTGAAAAACGTGTTCCGGCACGAAACGGTTACGTTTTACGCGTTTGTGACGCCCCCTAGGGGTCGAAGTGGAAATGCTTTTGGGGATTGGTTGAGTATGCCACCCCCGACCTGTGGCTGAAATTCAGTGTTGACTCGACCTATTGTTTGTGAGTTAGGGCAATTTTTTGCCATACGGGCCCCTCCCGCTAACTTTGGAAGCGCGTTACGAACGAACGGTACGAACTATCGAAATATCCTTTGACTATGTTTATCGCGTGGCTTCATAGATCATGTGTACCGGTTTTTAAGACATTTGAAGAAAATATGTAGGAAAAGGAGCAAAAAGTGTGTTTTGGACAAAATTCAAGATGGCGGAAAATCTATCCTGGCGCAAATGGGCGTGGCCTATATGGGGAGATGCGTCATGACCCAAGGAATCCAGGGAAAAAATAATTTTCATTTTCCGACCTACGGTTCAAGAGTTACGGGGCAAAACGTAAAGTTGGCCGTTATAGCGCCACCATGAGGCCGAGTGATGTCATTATTTTTTGATTAATTCTTACAATCATTATGAACCTCCTCTCCAAGTCTTGAAACTGTAGCCCCTATGGTTTGCGAGAGAAAAATAATTGAATGCGATTCCCATTATAAGTCAATGGGGAAAATTAATTCACTAATAAATTAATATCAATTAAACTATAGTACCTTTCTCTTAGCAAGTTGATAGCACACGATTCCCGCGTAAGCCGGTCGATTTGACATATGGCGCGAGTGTGTGGTGCAAAAACTGTGGGAGGAGTAGCGTGCCAAACTTTTGGGGAATTGCATGGACAGACTTAAATAAATATGAGCGAGAACAATAAGTGTCCCCATGCTATGCATAGGCACACTTAACTAGAATTGACAGAGTCAATTTTGACAAGTGTGCCTGCAGCGCGCTAAATGCGCCACCTCGTGCGGCGGTTCGGACCGCGAGACCGTCCGCCGAGTCGTCCGCGTTTCGTCGTGAGAGGGTCGGTCCCCGTGAAAAACGCGTTCTGGCACGAAACGGTTACGTTTCGCGCGTTTGTGACGCCCCCTAGGGGTCGAAGTGGAAATGCTTTTGGGGAATCGTTGAGTATGCCGCCCGCGACCTGTGGTTGAAATTCAGTGTTGACTCGACCTATTGTTTGTGATTTATGGCTATCGTTTGCGAAACGGGCCCCTCCCGCTAACTTTGGAAGCGCGTTACGAACGAACGGTACGGACTATCGAAATATCCTTTGACTATGTTTATCGCGTGGCTTCATAGATCATGTGTACCGGTTTTTAAGACATTTGAAGAAAATATGTAGGAAAAGGAGCAAAAAGTGTGTTTTGGAGAAAATTTGAAATGGTGAAAAATCTTCCCATGTGCAAATTGGCGTGTCCTATATGGAGAGATGCGTCGTGACCCAAGGAATCCAGGGAAAAAAGAATTTTAATTCTCCGACCTATGGTTCAAGAGTTACGAGGCAAGTGGTCCGTTATAGCGCCACCATGTGGCCAATTGGAAATGCTTTTGGGGATCGTTGAGTATGCCACCCCCGACCTGTGGTTGAAATTCAGTGTTGACTGGACCTTTTGTTTGTGATTTATGGCTATTGTTTGCAAAACGGGCCCCTTTCGCTAACTTTGGAAGCACGTTACGAACAAACGTAATGGACTATCGCAATATCCCTTGAGTATGTTCATTGCATGGGTTCATAGATCATGTGTACCGTTTTTTGTGCAATTTGAAGAAAATATGTCGGAAAAGGAACAAAAAGTGTGTTTTGGAGAAAATTCAAGATGGCGGAAAATCTATCCTGGCGCAAATGGGCGTGGCCTATATCGGGAGATGCGTCTTGACCCAAGGAATCCAGGGAAAAAATAATTTTAATTTTCCGACCTACGGTTCAACAGTTACAGGCCAAAACGTAAAGTGGCCTGTTATAGCGCCACCATGAGGCCGAGTGATGTAATTATTTTTTGATTAATTCTTACAATCATTATGAACCTCCTCTCCAAGTCTTGAAACTGTAGCCCCTATGGTTTGCGAGAGAAAAATAATTGAATGTGAATTTTTGCTTTCTCCCATTATAAGTCAATGGGGACAATTTAATTCACTAATAAATTAATATAAATTAAACTATAGAACCTTTCTCTTAGCAAGTTACTAGCACACCATTCCCGAGTAAGCCGGTCGATTTGACATATGGCGCGAGTGTGTGGTGCAAAAACTGTGGGAGGAGTAGCGTGCCAAACTTTGGGGAAAAGCATGGACATACATACACTAGAATTGACGGAGTCAATTTTGACAAGTGTGCCTGCAGCGCGCTAAATGCGCGACCTTGTGCGGCGGTTCGGACTGTGAGACAGTCTGCCGAGTCGTCCGTGTGTCGTTGTGAGAGGGTCGGTCCCCTCGAAAAACGCGTTCTGGCACGAAACGGTTACGTTTCGCGCGTTTGTGACGCCCCCTAGGGGTCGAAGTGGAAATGCTTTTGGGGATTCGTTGAGTATGCCACCCCCGACCTGTGGTTGAAATTCAGTGTTGACTCGACCTATTGTTTGTGATTTATGGCTATCGTTTGCGAAACTTGCCCCTCCCGCTAACTTTGGAAGCACGTTACGAACGAACGGTACGAACTATCGAAATATCCTTTGACTATGTTTATCGCGTGGCTTCATAGATCATGTGTACCGGTTTTTAAGACATTTGAAGAAAATATGTAGGAAAAGGAGCAAAAAGTGTGTTTTGGACAAAATTCAAGATGGCGGAAAATCTATCCATACGCAAATGGGCGTGGCCTATATGGGGAGATGCGTCATGACCCAAGGAATCCAGGGAAAAAATAATTTTCATTTTCCGACCTACGGTTCAAGAGTTACGGGGCAAAAGGTAAAGTTGGCCGTTATAGCGCCACCATGAGGCCGAGTGATGTCATTATTTTTTGATTAATTCTTACAATCATTATGAACCTCCTCTCCAAGTCTTGAAACTGTAGCCCCTATGGTTTGCGAGAGAAAAATAATTGAATGCGATTCCCATTATAAGTCAATGGGGAAAATTAATTCACTAATAAATTAATATCAATTAAACTATAGAACCTTTCTCTTAGCAACTTGATAGCACACCATTCCCGAGTAAGCCGGTCGATTTGACATATGGCGCGAGTGTGTGGTGCAAAAACTGTGGGAGGAGTAGCGTGCCAAACTTTGGGGAAAAGTATGGACAGACTTAAGTAAATAAATATTAGCGATAACAATAAGTCTGCCCATGCTATGCATAGGCACACTTAATAAATAAATATGAGCGAGAACAATAAGTGTCCCCATGCTATGCATAGGCACACTTAATAACATGTTTCCTCCACTGGAGACACAAGGCTGTGAATTCAAAATCTCACACTCAAAAGCATGTGAAACAAGACAGAGTAAATGTTGAGATACAAGGGTAAGTGAGGGTATTCCAAAACTTCAAAAGCATTTGAAACGGTTATGGTGTCATTGTCAATATCTGTGCTCAAACAGTGGTAATGGAAAGACAAACAAATGAACCAGATGTTTAGTTAGACCTGGTGATCGTTTTGAGTGGTTGTACTTGTAGTTGTACTGTACAACGGCTGTACTGTATGTCAGCTATTTTCACTATTTAAAAAGAAATGGCCAAAAATAGCTATGCTAAAGATAGCATGACATACAGTACATCCTTTAAAGTTATAGACTGAGGGAGAGCAACAAAGACTGTGTGTGTGTGTGTGTGTGTGTGTGTGTGTGTGTGTGTGTGTGTGTGTGTGTGTGTGTGTGGGGTGTCATTGTCAATATCTGTGCTCAAACAGTGGTAATGGAAAGACAAACAAATGAACCAGATGTTTAGTTAGACCTGGTGATCGTTTTGAGTGGTTGTACTTGTAGTTGTACTGTACAACGGCTGTACTGTATGTCAGCTATTTTCACTATTTAAAAAGAAATGGCAAAAAATAGCTATTCTAAAGATAGCATGACATACAGTACATCCTTTAAAGTTATAGACTGAGGGAGAGCAACAAAGACTGTGTGTGTGTGTGTGTGTGTGTGTGTGTGTGTGTGTGTGTGTGTGTGTGTGTGTGTGTGTGTGTGTGTGTGTGTGTGTGTGTGTGTGTGTGTGTGTGTGTGTGTGTGTGTGTGTGTGTGTGTGTGTGTGTGTGTGTGTGTGTGTGTGTGTGTGTGTGTGTCGCTCTCTTTTTTTTGCTCTCTCTCAAAGATTAAAATATTTTATTTGCCACATGATCTTACATGTACATACATTCATACATACAAGTAAAATGTTGGCTGACAGTTAGAATGTTGACAAGGTCACATACAGTGTATAAATAATAGAAGGTAATAAAAACATTTTAATACAACTGAGGTGCTGTTAGTAGTAATGCATTAAGTAAGAGTGTTGTTAAATCAAAAAGATCACAAAATCAGCATCAATATTGACCAATATTGGTGTAATGAATGACCACAGAAACTACAGTAATACAGTACCATAGAAATAATCTGCCCTGCATTATTGATGCATGATAGAATATAGGCTACACAGAGAAAAACTTATGAATTTAGCAACTAAACATCTGTGTGTAATTCCTTATGAAAAACGAGGTGCAGCAATTACACAAGAGCTTAAAACACAGCAGGTATAAAAAAAAACATACACAGTGCAAAACAGTAGCCTATACAATGTATAACTGTGGTGTGTCTGTCTTGTATTAGTCTCCCTGGATCTGAAAAGTACAAACTCTACAATGTAATGTACTGGACATACAGTACTGTAGTGATAGGCAACTAACATATGTTTATTGTTATATATCCTTGTGTTGACCATTTAGACAAATAGGCCATACTGCCTGTATTGCATTACATGCAAAATATAGGCAAAATAGCTATCTTTAACTCATTGCATGCCAGGCCCGATAGTCCCGAGATTATTTCAATGTCTTTCCCTGCCAGGCCCGATAGTCCCGAGAATTTCCGCCATTTTGAAAAAGAAAAAAAAAAAAAAATCAAAAAAATTTTTTTTTCAAATTTTTTTTTTTACCCCAAAAAAATGTAGTAGGCATGATAGAAATCGCGAAATTGCATGTTTAACCCCCATAGCAACCCCATCTATCAAACATGGCAGCCATCTTTGTTTACATTTTAGGAAAACATAATGGCTTCTATCTCATGAATGCCTGAACGGATTTCCATTCTGATTTTTTTGTATGAAAGCTGTGAGCAATGTGGACACACGTGGTGCATTATCTAGGCATGGGTGTGCATGATCCGTGCACTATGAATTACATGGAAGTCTATGGAGACTGGAGGCATGGTAGAGTACGAAGGTATTGTTAAATGGCGGGGAATGTGTTAAAGACAAAAGATCTAGGAACAAAGCTCTACAGTCTAGTCTAGACAATAACAATGTAGATGTAATTAAAGTGATTTGCAGAGAAACACACTCTCTATACACACAGATGATCAACTATTAGCTTCACTGCTATAACATGTGGGGAAACATAAAATGACGACTGCCTGCTGCTTCACTTCACGGTTGCAGTTGGATGTCGGGTTTGGACCAGGCAGCGATTAAACCCAGTGTCTTATTCACTGACCAATGTGTTGATTCGGACATCATTTAGATTAGAAAGGTTTTGGAAAAGTTGAGCAGAAGTTGCATATCTCTACTCTTGGGCAGAAACTAACTCCAAAATAAATGAAAAAACATCCAGCTTTTTATATTTTTAATATTTAATATTTTTTAACCAACACACAGACGCAAAGGGTGTTCAATAGCACTGATTTATGAATGAATTAATGAATACATAAATGAACACACACATAAAACCTGAACAATTTTGTTAGCTGGTGTCTGCCGGATAGCGGCGATATAGTAATAATAACCTAATGCAAAGGCCCGTAAGAATAGTGTTGCCAAATAATGGGTCTTTCCAGTTGTTGGTTATGTTGTCAGGAATTTCCATGATGCATAAATATCAAATTATTCATTCCAACAGCCCTGACTGAAGCCAGTATGCAAAGTATGCAATGTAGTTCCTTATTGATTTTTCTTTTTTCTATTGGGCTGCCAAAGTAGGAAGTCAGTATGACACCTTTTATTTGACACATCTTTTATTGCCTCTAACCAAACAAGACCTGGCTCCCACCTCACGTGATATTGAGGAAATGTTCTCGTAATAATCATTCATCAATCAATCATTTCCTATCCCCAGTGTTGCCAGAATCCTCCATAATTCCATAAAGCCATGGATATCAACCTGTTTTCACCGCATTGCAAGTCTGAACCGCAGCAAGTCCCTTCTCACCAGCATATTAAAGTCCCTTCTCACCAGCATATTAAACCTTCTCACCAGCATATTAAAGTCCCTTCTCACCAGCATATTAAAGTCCCTTCTCACCAGCATATTAAAGTCCCTTCTCACCAGCATATTAAAGTCCCTCCTCACCAGCATATTAAAGTCCCTTCTCACCAACATATTAAAGTCCCTTCTCACCACCATATTAAAGTCCCTTCTCACCAGCATATTAAAGTCCCTTCTCACCAACATATTAAAGTCCCTTCTCACCAACATATTAAAGTCCCTCCTCACCAGCATATTAAAGTCCCTTCTCACCAACATATTAAAGTCCCTTCTCACCACCATATTAAAGTCCCTTCTCACCAGCATATTAAAGTCCCTTCTCACCAGCATATTAAACCTTCTCACCAGCATATTAAAGTCCCTTCTCACCAGCATATTAAAGTCCCTTCTCACCAGCATATTAAAGTCCCTTCTCACCAGCATATTAAAGTCCCTCCTCACCAGCATATTAAAGTCCCTTCTCACCAACATATTAAAGTCCCTTCTCACCACCATATTAAAGTCCCTTCTCACCAGCATATTAAAGTCCCTTCTCACCAACATATTAAAGTCCCTTCTCACCAACATATTAAAGTCCCTCCTCACCAGCATATTAAAGTCCCTTCTCACCACCATATTAAAGTCCCTTCTCACCAGCATATTAAAGTCCCTTCTCACCAGCATATTAAAGCACTGCTGTGAGTGCACCTGCTTCACACAGATGATTGTAAATTCTTCATCCAAGTTTCACAGAAAATGTCCACGGCAAGCCATGAAATTGGAGCATTAAAAGTAATTTATGACTATTTTGCATTGTCCGTCCAAGCACAGGCATGGTAACACCCCCCACCTGCTCTCTCTCTCTCTCTCTCCCTCCCTCTCTCCCTCTCTCTCTCTCTCTCTCTCTCTCTCTCTCTCTCTCGCTGAACAAGGGCAGTCTTTGTTTTCACATCACACTGTAATCTTCCTGCTCTTTTCTCACTCAGCACGACCTCCGGACACACACACACACGCACGCACACGCACAACCCCCCCACCCCCCATATGCACACACAAAAATGCATGCACCCACCAACAATCTTCCAACACACACACACACACACACACACACACACACACACACACACACACACACACACACACACACACACACACACACACACACACACACACACACTCTCCTTAATATCCCACCACCTGCCCACCTTTCAGACACACACACACACACACACACACACACACACACACACACACACACACACACACACACACACACACACACTCCTTAATATCCCACCACCTGCCCACCTTTCAGACACACACACACACACACACACACACACACACACACACACACACACACACACACACACACACACACACACACACACACACACATACACACACACACACATGCATGTAGTATTGCTGTCAGTGTCCTCTCTGTTTTACTGCCATTGCATGTCTGTCTCTCACAGCAGTGTGTTCTCAGAAACACTCCCAGTGAACCCATCACCATTATTATTAATATCACTCGTCCTTTATCATATCTGCTCCTCCCCCTGCAGCGCATTCAGGATGCCCAATCACACAGAACAATAGCAGTGTTGTGTATACACTAAGTTTATGTGTACTGCAGTTTTGTGTGTGCGAGTGTTTGTGCGTGCGTGCGAGCGCTGCTCGCGGCGTGGAATGTCCTCTCAGTTAATGAGCCTTTTAATGTGCAGTACTGTACTGTACCTCAGCCTGACTAGCAGACACTGGGCTCAGCTGTATCGTTCATCTACTGTACACATCTCTTCTTGTGCATTCTTCTTGTTGTTGCTTCACCGGAGTGAGGAGCCACACAGTCTGCCATTTAAAGAAAATGCACTCCAGAGGATGTACAAACCAACCCTGTTCTACAGTAGATGATTTGGCCTTCAGCCACGGAATTAAAACCCAAAGTGCTATTTACACTTACATAGGAATTCATTACATTTTGGTTGCATGTCAGTGTTGATTTTGAAAGCAGATTTAGTTTTAGTCATAGACTTTTGAATAAAATTCCATTTAGTGTATATAATAGCCATATTTTAGTCATCTGAAATGTTTTTTTGTTTAGTTTTAGTCGACTAAATACCACAAGATTTTAGTCGACAGTTGATTTTGTCGTCTAACATGTATTTTGATGTGAGCTTGCAGATCTCAACGCAAGCTCACGTGTCGCAGCTTGTAGATCTGCTATTTTCAGAGGGCAAACGTCTGATCGCAACCAAACATAAAAGGACTTGTCTCTTAGTTCCATTGGATCTCTTCTCCACTAGTCCCTCCCTAACGTTTTAGTCTAGATTTTATTTGTTGACGAAATTGTAAATATAGGTCAAGGTAGTACTTTATTGTTACATTGTGTGTACAGGTACATAAGAGTAAAACGTATTTTGGTTTGGCTTCCTTCAGACATTAGTTGCGTCTCAAGTCCTTAAATCAAATCCTATTTCTTATTTCCTTGCTTGTATGTTAGTCCCTCCCATTGAGGAAATAGAGAAGAGGAACATCACAGGTGATAGGGCCAACTCCCTTGCAGGGTTTTGATTGATTGATTGAAGAATTTATTAGAAGTTTGCAATAGAAAAAAGTACAGTTTCATGACAGTACAAATCACTGGTACAAGGTCAACTAAAAGGAGATCCTAGAAAGCCGAGGCTTATTTCCACAGGAACCACACTTTAAGTATCTCATATAACATTGAAAGACAGACGGATAGAACATAGTACTTTATCTAGGATAATATCAGTTTCAAAAGCATAACATCAAATACAAAGGCAGAAAAAAGAAAAAAAAGGGGGAGGGGGGGGGGGAGCATGGGGGCTTAATCTATTTACAAGTCACGGGGTGTTCTTTTGTTAGTGGGCGGGACTAACATACAAGGAAATAGGAAAGACGTCTAGGAAATAGGATCTAATGTACAGACTTGAGACGCAGCTAATGCAGCATGTATGTTACAGTGTTACCGCTCGCTCGACGGTGTCTCATGTGGCTCAAGGTCGCTTGAGACAGCGCGCCTCCGTCATGGTCAATAGAAACCGAGTGCTCCTGCCTGGTCTCAATCTCACTGGGTCTCAAAAACACTGTGACATGTTTAATAATAAATACTAAATATATTTAGTCTTAGTTTTAGTCATCGTAGCTTTGTTTCTATTTAGTTCTTATTCAGTTTTCGTGGGTGAAAAACGGTAGTTGACAAACATTTTTCGTCATAGTTTTGGTCAACGAAATCAACACTATTGCTTGTAATGTCAGTTGTCCTCAAATGTAAGTTAATTGTGATGCTTGTCTCTCTGTGTCTCTGTCTAGACGAGTGGAGAGAAGGTCAGCAAGTTGAGTTTGGTGGATCTGGCTGGCAGTGAGAGAGCAGCCAAGACCGGAGCTGCAGGAGAGAGGCTGAAAGAAGGCAGCAACATCAACAAGTAAGCACGCACGCACGCACACACACACAAACACAAACTAGGGATGGGACGATACGAAAATGTTATGTCACGATTATTGTGACCAAAATAACCGTCATTTACGATATTATCGATAATCAAAATATGCCTAATACTCTTACACTCTTATCAACCACTTGAACCCCTGCATACATAAAGAATACAAAAGAATAATCTACAAGCTTGTAGATCTATTTTCTTGGTAAAGAGATTGAAAAAAGAGTTAAAAAAAAAGAAAGTAAATCATGATATTTTAAAATTTTCGTGATACCATTATTGTGAGCATTTTTTAGCACGATAAATGATAATAACGATAATTGTACCATCCCTAACACGCACACGCACACACACACGCACGCACGCACAAACACACACACACACACACACACACACACACACACACACACACACACACACACACACACACACACACACACACACACACACTCAAATTACGGTACATGGACTCACAGAAACACATGTACATAAACACAAATGTTAACTTGTTTCGTTTACTACACACACACACACACACACACACACACACACACACACACACACACACACACACAAGCATGTGTATGTATGTATATTGTATACCTTGCCATTATTCTGCGGAATACGAAAAGTGTCCACGATCAAGGTTAGCTTTCTACTGCATGCTGGATAAATTACTGTTGCACGATGTGTTTGACAAACGTGTGTGTGTGTGTGTGTGTGTGTGTCAGGTCTCTGACCACCCTAGGGCTGGTGATCTCAGCTCTGGCTGACCAGGGAGCCGGCAAGAACAAGAACAAGTTTGTTCCCTACAGAGACTCTGTTCTTACATGGCTACTGAAGGTAACACCACATACAAATACTCAAACTGTACACACACACATACAAATACACAAACTGTAAACACACAGACGCAACGGTGTGGAGATTTTCCCACCAAGTAATAAATGCATATTAATTAAAACCGGTAATATCAGTAACACCGGATGCTCATGCACATTATTCAATAAAATGTTTTTGACTACTGTACTTTATATAACTCTGTTACCGTTAAGCGGTACGAGGCCTATTCAACACACCTGGCATTGGATTATGCAAGTAGACAGACAATATCTCCAATCAGAGTGTTAGAATAAGCGTCCATGATGTCACAAACAGGAAATAATAATGAAAAAAGAATAACTTGAATTTATTTAGCGCCTTTCAAAAACCAGAGGACGCTTAACAATACAGAAACAAAGCAGCACGATTGGGTGAGAGCACATTGAGTGATATGTTCTACAGATTGTTGTGAAGTAACTAAAACACTCATACCTGTAGTTCGTACGGAGTTCAAACATGCTGTTGTCAAGCACACTTCAGAGCCTTCTCTCTCCCCCCACTACTCTGGTCAAATAGCTCCGCTGTTACTCACACTACTCTGGTCAAATAGCTCCGCTGTTACTCACACTACTCTGGTCAAATAGCTCCGCTGTTACTCACACTACTCTGGTCAAATAGCTCCGCTGTTACTCACACTTGTGCTGTGGACCAGTGGTCCTCAACCTTTTCGGGTCGCAGCCCCTCAAATAATCATATTTGAACTGGACCCCCACACACACCAAGCACAGGTAATTGGAATTGTAGGAGTTGGCATTACATTTAGTTTGACTCGATCTATTCCATTGTGAAAATAGCCGATCTACATGCTCACAACGACACGCGTTGCGAGGCGTTGTGAGCATGTAGATCGGCTATTTTCACAATTTCTGCCTCTAATATTTGACAATTTGACCAATGTTTGACCAGAGGTACTAAAAATGTCTTTAAAGGGGAAGACCACCCATTTTCAATATTGAACTGTGTCATTAATATACCTTAGAGGAGTTGTGTGGAAATAGAAAAAAAGTTCCCCCCCTTCTGTGTTGCCTAGACCTGGAGGATTTATTTTGGGGTTTGTATTGTAAAGTACAACTTGATGACATCACACATTGTACTTTACAATACAAACCCCCAAATCAATCCTCCAGTTCTAGGCAACACAGAAGAGGGGGAACTTTTTTTTCTATTTCCACACAACTCCTCTAAGGTATATTAATGACATAGTTCAATATTGAAAATGGGTGGTCTTCCCCTTTAAAGTCCTTAAATTGTCACTTTATAAATGTGCAGATACCCTGTATACACTTATACTGTATGTTGGTGTGTTGAGTGAGAAAACAATGTTAACATTTAGCTAAACATCAGGGGACCCCCCCCAAAATAATTCTGGGGGTCGGGACCCACAGGTTGAGAACCACTGCTGTGGACATCCCCTTGAGTGAACTCTAGGTGTAGACAGAGGCTGCATGCCGTGTATCACCGGTTACATCAGCTACTGCGGCAGCATCTAATAATGTACACACACACACAGTCACACACACAGCCTGACAAAGGTGCAAGCCACATAGAGAGATGCAGAATGTAGTAAAATGAACACTCAAGATTACACTTTGTACAGACATGACAACAGACAACACACACACTCTCTCTCTCTACTATTCTTTCTCTCTTGTCTCTCGGTCACCAGGACAGCCTCGGTGGGAACAGCCGCACGGCCATGGTTGCCACGGTGAGCCCTTCGGCCGACAACTACGATGAGACGCTTTCGACGCTGCGCTACGCCGACCGCGCCAAGAGCATCGTCAACCACGCCGTGGTCAACGAGGACCCCAACGCCAGGATCATCAGAGAGCTCCGCGAGGAGGTGGAGAAGCTCCGAGACCAGCTCACACAGGCCGAGGTCAGAGAACACAACACTTAACAGGGTTGGGTGCTGTGATGCCAGTCCAGGGGAACCGCAGAATAATTTGATAATATTTGAAATTCATCAATATCACTTCAGTTTAACCACTTAGAACCTCTATGCTTAGTAAAACAGACCTGATTTGCACTGTATTTGATGAGTTCTTTTTCCATCTACCCGATCTTTCTTCACCAAAAATGGAACATCTACAAGCTTGTGAGCTTGCCTTGTAGTTCGGCTATTTTTGTTGAACCTTCCCCCAGAATAGGGATTCAAGTGGATAAACAAGTATAATGTTATTTTCAGTCAGTTCTGATGGAAGCGGATATTTCTCTGTGACATACTGTGCATATTTACGTAGCGTAATATGAAATAAGATTCTAAAAAAGAACAGTGTAATTCAGGGGTGCCATGGATGAAAAGGTTATTTACAGGTGCCCTGAGTCAAAAAAGTTTGAAAACCCCTGCTCTATGTGAGAAAGTCAGAAGAAGAAATGTTAATATATGGCTAGATATGAAGAAAAAAAACATCTTGTGGATGCAAGGAGTTTTACATTTTTGGGAATGTAAAAAAGAAACCCATGAATATTAGTATAAGCAATGAATAACAAAATAAGCACTATAATAATCCTTGGGTGATACTGCGTGAATTCAGCTGCTTCTTCTTTTAATTCCAGTTTCTGTGCATCACTCTGCTGACACTGCATTTACTGCTTCGCAAATGAAAGTTAAGAGATTGTTGCTGCTGCCGCATGAGGCCTAGTGTCGGTATTAATGCAAACTAAGAACGCTATAACCAAGTTGACAATGGCTTTTATTTTGGTTTGCTTGTTTGTGAGCTGATCTAAATGTAACGCGACTGTGGTGGCCAGGCACAAGATATATCATATCAAATCAAATTGTTATTATATTGTGGAAAAATGTGTGTTATCTGCAAATATCAAATCGTTATCTGAAGGACTTATAGGGCATTGTGTCATGATACATCTAGTGATTTATACCATTTGTGTACACTACAGTATATATAGATCATGCATGGGGAAAGTTGGCAGTGAGACAGTATAAGAGAGACAATGGACTGAAGGAAAGCCAAGAGACCCAGTATAGCAGAGAAGGAAGTGGAATTGATCCCACATTAGAAGGGTTAGTTCCGGAGGCGAGCATCTTCACAGCAAACACAATTGAATGTCCTTAAATTCATATTATTCCCCTTGAGACGTTTTAAGTCTTTATAAGGAGCTGTGGCTGGTAAATCCCCAGATTCCTGAGATGCTTGAGCCGTTTCACCACCCAGATAGATCGGTTGGCTGGCCAAGTGGGCGGCAGACTAGGAAAACACTGCAGCCACATCTATAATTTACCAGCTTGTGGCGGATATTAATAATCCTACTGTGAATGGAGAAGTGAGAAGCGGATGATACAGAAAATACAATTGGGTGGGCGTGGAGAGAGTCCAGAAAAACACAGAAAATAACTTCCGTCTGTGACATAATCCACATTTCCCATAAGCAGACAGGTTCATTATAAGAGCATATTGTGAGCCCAAGTAGAGAGACAATATATCGTTGCTGTCGGGTGAAAACCTTGTATGTCCAAAACCGTTGGCTTTGTATTTATCATTTAAAAAAGTGACATTGGCAAATCTAGAAGCACAACAGCGCTTCGCGGTGCGAGGCGTTGTGTGCTTGTAGATCGGCTATTTTCACTAGTCTTGTGCGACAGTCTTGTATGATGAAGCAGGGCTTTAATTTAACGAAACGTGGAGATACAAGGTTTCTGCCCGACAGTGGCGATATATTTAGTTCTTTAATGCCAGGCTGTCAGTATGACTCGGAGTTTTACAAGCAAGAAGGTTCAAGGTGTCAAAAAAAAGGTTTTCTTGTATTGCTCCCCTCCTCCAGTCTATGAAGGCTCCCGATTTGAAGGAGAGGTTAGAGGAGTCAGAGAAACTCATCCAGGAGATGACTGTCACCTGGGAGGAGAAACTCCGCAAGACAGAGGAGGTTGCACAGGTAAAACGCACACACACACGCGCGCTCGCTCGCGCGCATGGAGCTATTTCTACGTTTGCTTTATTATGACATTCATATCTTCTTAATGTGTTTGTATTATTCTTATTCACATGAATATTATCATTATTCATGTTGTAGATGAAGCTCTAAGTACAAGAATTTTACCCGAACCTTGAGCTAGATAATACAAAATTACTCTTGATTGGTGTTGATTCTGTGTGTGTGTGTGTGTGTGTGTGTGTGTGTGTGTGTGTGTGTGTGTGTGTGTGTGTGTGTGTGTGTGTGTGTGTGTGTGTGTGTGTGTGTGTGTGTGTGTGTGTGTGTGTGTGTGTGTGTGTGTGTGTGTGTGTGTGTGTGTGTGTGTGTGTGTGTGTGTGTGTAGGAGCGTCAAAAGCAGTTGGAGAGTCTGGGCATTTCCCTCCAGTCTTCTGGGATCAAAGTGGGAGATGACAAGTGTTTCCTGGTTAACCTCAATGCTGATCCTGCACTCAATGAACTGCTGGTCTACTATCTCAAGGTACACACACATACACACACGCATCATAACACATTTGCTCCATTAACTGTGCACTTACAGTACAAACAGGTTCAGCTAGCAGAACAACACTGTGCAGGTAGTGAACGTGTGCGTTTGTCGTTGTGCGTTCCAGGATCACACAAAGGTGGGTTCGGCAGACTCTCAGGACATCCAGCTGTGTGGGATGGGGATCCAGGCTGAGCACTGTGTTATCAACATCACCGCCGATGGTACGGTCATGCTCACACCGTACCGCAACTCCAGGTAAAGGAGCTGGATGCCTGGCATAGCTGTACATCTATCTGGCTGTCTGTGTAGCGTTTTGTCTGTTCTATGACACTGTGCGTGTGTGTGTCTGTCTGTGTGTGTTTGTGTGTGCGTTTTCAGAACCTGTGTGAACGGCTCTCCAGTCACCAGCGCTCAACAGCTTCACCACGGAGACAGAATCCTGTGGGGCAACAACCATTTTTTCAGGTACAGCACCAGCGTGGCCTACATCTGGCCTACATCTTGGCACAAATCACTCAAAAGTGTGTTGTACGCCCAGGGTCACATTGGCCAAGCTTAATTAACTCATTCTGAGCCCCAGACATTAACGGATTATAATGTCCAAAGTGCCTCCTTCAGGTCCCATTCACTTGCGTTGTCTTATTTTGAAGGCCAGAAGTCCACCGCGCAATCACTTCCGGTCTGACGTCATCGGATCGTGCGCCGGAACCGATCCGTGTCCACGTGGAGTTGTGTAATGGCCGACCGGGAGCTTTTATAACTGTGTAACATAAGCGAGCATCTGCCTCCATCCTAGCTTCTAAAGTGTAGTTTTGAGATAATGGACATTAAAGATGAGATCCCCCGTCCACCTCAATGTTATGGATGGGACTATTTTGTGCTCGTGGAGCCGTGATGATGCGAAATCAGCGACGGATTTCGTCTCCGGACCGCCGGCCATTCTTCTCGGTAATGTACTCGCCGTTACAGTAATATATTACTTTTCCCGAGATACCCCGTGAATGGCACTACAGATACTCGAGTACATTTCGCGAGATATCTCGCGAATGGCACTAGATGAGTTAAATTAACTCATGAATAGCACCGCTCACTTCACACTAGGTGTGATTTTTTTGATTTTTTTTTTACTACATTGGAATGGATTCTTTTTTTTTATATCGTCAACTTCATGTTGACCGATCATGGGAGCTGCCCACTACTACCACTTTTATCTTCTGCCTCTGGCCAGAAACAAGTGAAATTTAACTGAGCAGCCACTCCATTCTCAATATGTCTCTCTCGCTGTGTGTGTGTCCAGGATCAACCTGCCAAAGCGCCGTGGTCGTGGAGAGGACGAGGAGGCTGAGGCTGGTCAGATGAAGAAGAGCGGCAGCAGCGA
This sequence comes from Nannobrachium achirus, assembly GCF_963921795.1. Classification (NCBI taxonomy): domain Eukaryota; kingdom Metazoa; phylum Chordata; class Actinopteri; order Myctophiformes; family Myctophidae; genus Nannobrachium; species Nannobrachium achirus. Next base: position 55,438,401 of record NC_137816.1, read on the forward strand.
GCAGCTGGACGCTGACGGGGACACGGCCAGCGAGGTGTCCAGTGAGGTCAGCTTCTCTTACGAGTTCGCCCAGACTGAAGTGATGATGAAAGCCCTCGGACACAACGGTGAGGAGAAGCTGGAATACAGTACATGGATGGATGGATGGAAAAATAGAAACATAAATGACGGATGATGGATGATGGATGAATGGGGAGAACAATGGATGACAGTTAAATAGAAATGTGAGCGATTGATGCATACATTGAAACCTGTATGGTTGATTGGGATGGATGGATAGATAGATAGATGGAAATATTAATGATATACAGATAGGTGTGTCAATTTAGATTTTAACCACTTTAACTATTATTAATTTATTATATACTTTGGCTATTCAAAAATAGTGAAAACCTGCGCACATTTCTGAATATATATATATGTCACGGTTTGTTAGAGAAACAGGACGGTCGAGAAACGGAGCACTCGTCGTGCAGCACGGGGCGGAACGGAGCCGCTCGATTGTCCACCACGACATTGCAAGCGGCGCGCAGGCCAGCGGACCTTGGTCCTGCTCTTCGCCCCCGAGCACCGCAGGTGCGAGTGGCCGCGAAGAGCGGGCCAGGGCCGCGCGGCCGGCGGAGCGCCGCGCGAGTTACGAAGCCGTGGTGAATGCAATCGTTATATTTATGCCCAGGCCGTAAGGCCTGGGCAAGCCCACGATAAACGCCCTGTCCAAGTGACTACAATGGAGCTAATGGCTAAGCTAGGCTAGGCTAGGCTAGTAAATAAAGTCGCAAATAGAGTCGCAAACGAGTGACGTCAGCGCCTTCACTAGTGAATGGCTGTCGTCGCCACCTGGTGGTGATTGGTGTGTGGTGAACGACAAAACAAGCGCTCTTACATAGAACGTCCTGAGTTACCCAAACATCCGGTAACATATATATATATACTGTATTTCTTTTTTTTAATTGAACATTTTTACAGTTTACAGTTTAGGCATTTAGCAGACGCTTTTAATCCAAGGCGACTTACAATAAGCAGATAATACATCACTATAATAAACAGGATAACATGTCAGAACAACAACAACAATATAACAAATGCATATAGCTTAAGTCTTAGCTCAAGTCTTTGCTTCTGGGGGTCCCGGGACCAACATATTTTGAGATGGAGGTCAGCAGCCAAATACTGATAATTTTGGGGGTCCTTGACATGAAAAGGTTTGAGCACCAGTGCACCCCTGATATAGCAACATAGGTTTTTCAGAAAACTGTTACAGTTTTGAAGACGTTTTTAGAATCGGCCTTGTGTCTAAACGGGTCAAATAGAAACATGCGTGGTTTGGGTCAAAAACCCTTGTTCTCTGGTCTGTTCCCAATGCAGACCCCATGCAGGCGGTGCTGCAGTCCCTGGAGCGCCAGCACGAGGAGGAGAAGCGCACGGCTCTGGAGAGACAGAGGCTCATGTACGAGCAGGAGCTCCAGCAGCTCCGTAAGAAGCTGCAGCCCGGCGAGCGCCAGTCCTCCCAGAGCTCCGCCGCCGCCGGGCCGCAGCCGGGCCAGCCAGGGGCGGGGCAGTCTCAGTACCGCAGCCTGGAGAGACTGAGCAGCGGAGGCATGTCGCACTCGGCCAGCGCCCAGAGCAGACTGCGCCAGTGGAGCGAGGAGAGGTCAGGACACTGCCCGGGGGCCATGTTTTGGGTGTTTGGTTTTGGGACTCCCTTTTTTCCAGGTGTTTCGTCTTGATTCTGACGTGACAATTATTTTTACAACGCTGAAAGTGAAGCGATTGAAGTGACTAGAAAAGAAGAAATGGCTTCAGGTTTTAACGCACCATGACGTTTAAGTATACCAGGTCAGCAGCTGGTTGACTCATTTACCAAGCCAATTACAGTGTGAGCGTCCCACCAGATTATATCAAACTCTTTGGGTAGAGCAAGGCACTAGCACAGCCAGAGTAGAGTTTTATTTCCCTCTGTAGCTGAACAGGATTTTATGCATAATGTGTTGTAAAATAGGATGCTCCATCAACACCCACTACTCATAAAGTCAACTTAGGTTTGTTATTAAAACAACTTGAAAATGAGAGTGAAATGAGAGTAACCCACCTCTCTCCCTCTCTTTGTGTCTCTATCTCTCTCTCTCTCTCTCCTCCCTGCCTCTCTACCCCTGCAGGGAGGTGGTTTTGACGAGGAGTCTGAGGAAGTTAAGGGAGCAGATTGTGCGCGCCAACCTGTTGGTTCAGGAGGCAGGCTTCATCGCCGAGGAGTTGGACAAACGCACAGAGTACAGAGTCACCCTGCAGATCCCTGCTGCTAACCTCAATGCTAATCGCAAGGTAACACGCGCGCACGCACGCACGCACGCACGCACGCACGCACACACACACAAAGGTAGATATCCACGTTTTTGCTAAATACTCTGTCACTGTTTCCCAAACAATGAGAACTTGCGACCCATTTGTGGGTCGCGGACACATTTTCATGGGTACCTTAATTTTTAGTTTTCTACATTATGTTTTTAATTATTATTATTTCAAAACATTTAAATAACCAGTAAGACTTCCTAATCGGGAGATAAGCGACCGTCAGGTTGCTGTGTGATTTTAGGCCAAAATCTGTAGGAGCAGTGTCCAAAAATGTGTTCGAAAAAATCGGCCTGATGGTGGCGCTATATGGGACAGATCCTGTTGATGACATGTGTAGACATACTGTGTACCGATTTGCGTGATTTTAGGGCAAAATCTGTAGGAGCAGTGTCCAAAAATGTGTTTGAAAAAATGGGCCTGATGGTGCCGCTATATGGGACAGATCCATGTTGATGACATGAGTGTAGACATACTGTGTACCGATTTGCGTGATTTTAGGGCAAAATCTGTAGGAGTAGTGTCCAAAAATGTGTTATTAAAAATCGGCCTGAATGTGGCGCTAAATGGGAGAGATCCATGTTGATGACATGAGCGTAGAGCAAGTGTGTACCGATTTGCGTGATTTTAGGGCAAAAATTGTAGGAGGAGTGTCCAAAAATGTGTTTTAAAAAATAGGCCTGATGGTGGCGCTATATGGGACAGATCAATGTTGATGACATGAGTGTAGACATACTGTGTAGCAAATAGCGATTTGCGTGATTTTAGGCTATGAGGCTATGATTTCTTTCTAGGTAAATAAGAAAACAAATGTTTAAGAAGTAGTGAAAATAGCGAGCTAAAAGGTTTGGGAACCACTGCTCTATGATATTCTATTCTGTGTAGGCTTTAGTTTCTTCAGCTACAGTATTCAAGCATGTCATTGTGTGTGTGTGTGTGTGTGTGTGTGTGTGTGTGTGTGTGTGTGTGTGTGTGTGTGTGTGTGCGTGTGCGTGTGCGCGCGTAGCGTGATGCGGTGTTGAGCGAGCCAGCGGTGCAGGTTCGCCGTAAAGGGAAAGGCAAACAGATCTGGGCTCTGGAGAAGATGGAGAACAGGCTGGTGGACATGAGGGAACTGTACCAAGAGTGGAAAGACTACGACGACGACAACCCGGTAAGTAACCGTGACAACCCTGCGAGGAACTATGGTACACTTTGTCTTTCAACACTCTGGGAACTCATTTGTAATAATTGGACGGTCTTCTGTGAGGTCATCTGATGAAACTAATCAAGAGGTAATGAAAATGAGTGACAGGTTGCAGACGCTGCATACTTTGATTGGTTAGGAAGATGCACAATACTACATCCATTTCCTTGTTTACATTTTGTGGCAACACTGTCATGTCGACGAATCGCAGACCACTGAGTCAGTTCAGATCGTTGAGAGACGAAGTGCCACTTGTCAGTCGACACTTGTTTCCCAAAGGCATAAATTGTCCTTTAGTCTCAAAGTCCTGTACATACAGGCTCTGGAGCAAGAGGTCTTTGTGAATATTTGACTGAACAGTGTGCTTGTGCACCATTTTGTCAAATTGCTTTTGGTAACATGGTTCACCCCACAGAGCAGTTAAACTGAACGCTGTTGTCAATCATATCCAGGCGGATAATGTCTGTAAATTATTGTAAAATAAGGGCTTTGCCTATCCCCTGCTAAAGCGCTGCACGGATAACAGATGTGATAGGCTATACTAGTCCTGCGCCAACAGGTCTAAAGTCTCTATATATTCATCTCAGACTTTCTATGCTTCCGTCCTCCAGGTGATGCGTTCGTACTTCCGTCGTGCAGACCCGTTCTTCGACGAGCAGGAGAACCACAGTCTGATCGGCGTGGCCAACGTCTTCTTGTCCTGTCTCTTCTACGACGTCAAGCTGCAGTATGCAGTTCCCATCATCAACCAGAAGGGGGAGGTACGGATGCACTGCACTTAAGAGCCCTGCACAGCTAAAGAGTATTAATTCCATTAACAATTGACCCACACAACGTTCCATTTATAGATAGATAGATGGATAGAAACCTTTATTATCCCAAAGGGGGAAATCAGTCGCCCAGTGGCATCACAGCAGTTTAAGGTTACAAAGTTACAGAGAAAAAAGAAAAAAAAAGTACTGTTGTGTACAGTGAAAAGAGCAAGGCACAAAATTAATATACCCAAAGTGTTGAAAAGCAGTCAGCGCTCATAAGTGTCACAACACTTATCTTTTTCAGTGGTCAATCAACCAATTTGCGATGGTGTTAGTCTATGTCAGAGAATGTAGAAATGCACAATGGATCTTTTTTTGTGTGAAAAGCCACCAAAACTATCATTGTTTGATTTGTCTCCCCTCTTCCTCCTGCTGTCAGGTGGTGGGGCGTCTCCACGTGGAGTTGGTGAGAGTGGCGGGAGGCTTTGACGACGGTATGGCCGGGGGAGAGGACGAGAACAGCCCTGACGGAGAGATGCAGGACCGCAAACTGGTCTGCATGGTAGGAGAGACAGACCCACAAACCAGAAGCACCGTTCTTCACCGCACGTTGCATAGTTTTCACAATACAGCTGCCATGGTTGATTTTTCTTCAATGTTGCCTCAACTGGCTCCCGGTTGATGCACAGAGTACAAAACACTGATGCTGTCCTTCAAAGCAGCCAGAGGTATAGCACCTCCATACCTTCAAAGCCTGATCGACCTCTACAAACACACCTGTTCATTCAGATCAGCTAACACAGGGATGCTGACAGAACCTTTGCTAAAAACACCTTGACAAAAATCCACTTGTACTAGACTCTTTGCCCTCTTGGCCCCCAAACTCTGGAATAAACTCCCTGTTGCACTTAGGCCAACAGACTCTCTCCCAAGCTTCCGCCGTGGTCTGAAGACTCACTGCTTTAGACTCCACCTTAGCCCATAGCACTTACCGTCAGCACTTGCCTACCCTCAATGACCATACAAGTAATTTAAATGGCATATTTTATGTTTTTCTTTTGGTTTTTTAAAAAGTTTTTACTGAATAAATGCTTGGTCTACCTATGTTTTTCTTAGACTTATTATGTCTTTGCATTTGATGTATTGATATTGATGTATTACCTTGCTTATTGTAAGTCGCTCTGGATTAAGAGTAGGCTATTTAAGCTTTGGACGGCTACGGCAGATGACAACGGTAACCAGAAATGATCAGCGCTCGATGGATAAACCCGATACGGCGATTACGTCATAGCAGCCGTAGTCCCGCCTCGTGTTGCGGTTGTAGAAACGGGCAGCTTAAATTGCCTATTGTCTGCTAAATGCTTAAATTGTAAATATGTCTCCTGTCCAGATCAAGATCCTCCAGGCCACAGGTCTTCCCCAGTACCTGTCCAACTTTGTCTTCTGTCAGTACTCGTTCTGGGACCAGCCAGAGCCCATCATAGTGGCCCCCGAGGTGGACCCCTCCGCCTCCTCCCCCAGCAGCAAGGACCCCCACTGTATGGTGGTGTTTGACAGCTGTAAGGTGAGAGATCCCTCTAGTCCCAGCTGATAATCACAATTATATCTGCCGATATCGCAGAAATATCACAATGTTATGGAATACCTTTGTGTCCTTCTAGGAGCTGGCGGTGACAGTGACAGAGGAGCTGATAGAGTACCTGACAGAGGGAGCGGTGGCCATCGAAGTGTACGGTCACAGACAGGCTGACCCTGGCAGAAACCCTGCCCTGTGGGATCTCAGTATAATCCAGGCCAAGACACGCACACTGAGGGACAGGTATGCATGCATGCACGCACGCACGCACGCACGCACGCACGCACGCACGCACGCACGCACGCACGCACGCACGCACGCACACGCACACGCACACACACACACACACACACACACACTCTCACACTCATACTCACAAACAAACAATGAATCCAGAGCATTACATGCTAAACGGCATGTAGTGAAAAAGGGACTTTTGAGCGAGATAAATAACCGGATTAACAATTCAACGCAGCGGTCCTGTATGGAGCCCTGGTCGGGTAGAACATGCGATCCAAAATGGAATATATTGCTTCTTTTGAAAAAACAACTGCTGGATCATCATTTTCTTTAAAGTGTTGGGTGAAATGGAGAGACACTTAACAGGTTCAGATTCCTCCGTGAATTTGGGGTGTTACAAACCCATCTGTCAGACACTGAGACACATCTAAAATATGTCACATGAGAAGGTTAATAAGAGTGAAAGAAATAAGATAACATGACTATAGTAAAAGTTACAAACGGCACATTAGGTAGAAATGAATGCCATTGTTAAAATAGTTCTACCCAGACTGACACAGTATACAGTCAGTACAGCACAGTAAGTAGAACGGGTGCCGTACAGTACGTACTGGTTTATGATACATATTCTAGTATGTCTGGATGTATTAATATGTTGCACTGCATAGCATTGATATGATGCGTGACACAGGTTTGTAATGATACAAAGATGAAAATACAAATTACATTGTATTACATTGCAAGTTTCATTGAAGCATACAAGTTAAAAACTCTCAAACTCAAACACGCTTGCTCTTATACACAAACATTACGTGACAGTAGTAGAGTATCTTGATCTTTTAAGATTTAAATTTCCAAATTTGGTTCATTTACTGTACGTTTATTGTACTGTATTTAATGTACTGTACATTTTTATACAACAAAAACTTACAATCTAGTCACAAGATTCAAGAAAAGAGAATTGACTGAAATGTGAAGCTGACATTGTCTCCCCCTGCAGGTGGAGCGAGGTAACGCGGCGTCTGGAGTTGTGGATTCAAATCCTGGAGATCAATGAGAATGGAGACTTTGTCCCTGTGGAGGTCGTACCTGCTAGAGACGTCCGCACTGGAGGCATCTTTCAACTACGGCAGGTGTGTGTGTGTTCATGTGTGTGTGTTCACTAATTGGTGAGCTCCCGAGTCCAGTCAGTTTTGCTTCATAATGGAATGGATCAATGGAGATGCAATAGAAGGACTAATTAATTATTTTGGGAACTAAATAATTGTTCCCAAAATCAGTGAGCCAAAAATCTGTGTTGATAATATCTGCCGTTTTACTCCAAATCGATTGGGTTTTCAAGTCACGCTATTATCATTTTTGCCAATATCGAGCACACATAGTATTTGTCCTCAGTGTTAATTTAACTTTAACTTAACATTATTGAGAGTTAAATACCAGAATGGTTTAACACAATAAATGAATGCATGTGTTCCTCTCTCCCGCCGCGGCGCACAGGGTCAGTCCCGGCGCATCCAGGTGGAGGTGCGTTCGGTGCAGGACTCTGGGACCATGCCTCTCATAGCAGAGGTGCTGCTGGCCGTGTCCGTGGGCTGTGTGGAGATCAGACAGTCCAGGAACAACCAGGGCAAGGCCATGGAACCCGCTGGGCCTCAGGAAACGGATGACATGGACAGCTACCAGGTCAGAGGGACACTTAAATCAGTGTTCATTTTGAGAGCACATCTACTAAATAAAAAAAAATACCTTAGTCAACTAACATCTACAGTTGATTTTGTCGTCAAAAAGAATATTTTGGCAAAGTGTAGAATCAGATTGTACACTTTGTTGTATGCTGAAAATAGCCGAACTACAAGTTCACAAGGAAAATGGCAGATCTACAAGGATCTGCTATTTTCAGAGCGCAACACCAGAGCGCAACCAAACATAAATTGACTTGTCTTTTAGTTCTACTGGATCTCTTCACTCGTCCCACATTTTTTAGTTTTCATTTGTTGATGAAATTATCAATACATTTAGTCTTAGTTATAGTCATCGCAATGTAGCTTGTTTTTTATTATGTTTTTGTCCGTGAAAGAATTATTTTTCATCGTTTAGTTTACTGTAACGCAGCTTGTTCATCTGTACTGTGTTGTAGGAGCGTGACTTGGAGCGTTTGAGGCGTCAGTGGCTGGCTGCTCTCACCAAGAGACAAGAATACTTAGACCAACATTTACAGACCCTGGTCAGCAAAGCAGGTAAAGCACACACACGCACCATAGATCAGTGTTTCCGAAGAACTGATCAGCCTTTCCTGTCGCAGACCTGTTTAATGTTGTTGTTGTTTTATTTTATTTTAGACATTTTAAAAATAACTAAAATAGCAGATACAAGCTCACAGCGTGTCCCGATGCGATGCATTATGAGCTCATAGATCTGCAGGTATTTTGCTTATCTGGAGTGTATATCGTCACTGACGGGCAACATGACTCATCTTGTTCGGTTGTGATGCTGTACAGAGAAGATGACTAGTCTTGTGCCGTTGTGTTGTGATGCTGTACAGAGAAGACGGAGGACGACGTGGAGAGAGAAGCTCAACTGTTGGAGTGGCGTCTGACGCTGACGGAGGAGAGAAACGCCGTCATGGTTCCTTCTGCAGGCAGCGGGATCCCTGGAGCTCCGGCTGAGTGGTAACACTTTGTCTATGTGCTTGTGCTACTTTACTCCTTTAATGTTTGTCTCCAATTACTGCTAAAGTTTGCCTGGAGTTAGAGGCTAGCCCTTTTCATTAAAAATGTATGACTGAGTTTATTTGTATGCCAATATATCCCATCAGTGTAAATAACATGGAGGGTTAAAGCGTTTGTGTGTTACACAAAGGTGACTCTTCTAATAACCCAGTTTCCATATTTTGGTTATTAGTAATCTGGTTTCTGTAGCTTTGGTTTTTATTCAACATTCATACATGCCTACATAAATGGAGATAATGTAGTAATGTTTGGCAGTTGTGTTAATCTGTGTGTGTGTGTGTGTGTGTGTGTGTGTGTGTGTGTGTGTGTGTGTGTGTGTGTGTGTGTGTGTGTGTGTGTGTGTGTGTGTGTGTGTGTGTGTGTGTGTGTGTGTGTGTGTGTGTGTGTGTGTGTGTCCTCTGTAGGGTTCCTCTCCCGGGGATGGAGACCCACACCCCTGTTCTCTTCCTGGACCTCAGTGGTAGGCCTGCCTTAACCCCATCAGCACTGTTTCCCTACTCTGTAACTCGGGTATAAAAGTGCTTCTACTGCTACAACTAATAATGATGATGATGATAATGTAATTTCTCTCCCAGCTGATGACCTGGGTTCTCAGGACCAGTTTGAGGTGCCCGAGGCGGGGGGTTGGGACGCCACTCTGAGCGGAGAGGACGAGGACGACTTCTTTGACCTGCAGATCGTCAAACACTACGACGGAGAGGTTAGGAAGGCTGTGTGTGCATGTGTGTTACTAGTGAGGGCCAAATGTCCCAACAACTATATTAGAATTTGAGAAATTGTGAGGATATTTCCCTGGTCCTCACCAGAAAATGTCTGTTTTATGGTTAGAAAATCTAGTTAGAAAAGATCCCTACACACCGGGAGAGTGACGAATAAATGATCCAAAAAATGCCTTGCGTGTATTTCACACTAAAACACTAATAACTTGTTAATGCCTCACTCGTGTTGAAAAATGTACCTTGATTTTAAATGTGTTACGTAGCTTTATTGCCTCACTATATTGGTGTTCTGTATGGATGTTCTCATAACACAAACGTTTTAATGAATATGAATAAATCACACACATAAATGGTGCCCAGTGTGTGTACAGACTTTTAGGCAGGAAAGGATTCAGGTTGGGATTAGACTTTACTGAAAATGACAATCTACAAGTTTGCACTGCGTCGCGACACACAGTGAACTAGTAGATGAGCTATAGTAGATGACTTGCCGCCACTTCCCCATCGCCACCCCTCGCTCCCTCTGCAGGTGAAAGCGGAGGCGTCGTGGGATTCGACAGTCCACGAGTGCCCCCAGCTGAGCCGCGGCGGTGCCTGGCTGGAGCAGCGGGTGTACCTGACGGTGCGGGTGGTGGTGCAGCTCAGCCACCCGGCCGACATGCAGCTGGTGCTGCGCAAGCGCATCTGCGTCAACCTCAACCCGGGGCGGCAGGGCTTCGCCCAGAACTTCCTGAGGAGGATGTCCACCCGCAGCACCATCCCCGGCTGCGGCGTCACCTTCGAGGTGGTCTCCAACATCCCCGGGGTGAGGCTCTTTGAACCGTAGAGGAGACAGCAGGTCGGGAGCCTTTTGGGCGTCACCACGGGCCAATTTCTATTTTCCTATATGTTGAAAAATAAATTAAAAATTTCAAAAGATTTTCCTTTAACTTTTAGAAAAATTATAAATGTATACATTTAAATAACAACAAATCTAAAAGATGCCATGAATATAAAAAAATATATATATAATTGAGAAGTAGTGAAAATACAAGCTCGCAACTCTGCATGAAGTGACACGTGTGCTTTTAGATCTGCTATTTTCACTTGTTTGGGTCCCGGGCAAATGTCTAATCTCCTCCAAAGGGATCTGTTTAGCATATAGAAAACATAGTCAAATGTATGATAAATTGTAAAGTAGTCCATACCTGGCGATGTGCGCAGCCAAACTAAATGCTGACTTTTGGGTTATGCACTAGGTATGCATACTGTACATGTAGTTTCAGTTTTTGGACAGTGATTTAATCATAAAACGCAGTGTGGACACAGGCCCTAAATGAAAGTCATCTACTGTATATGTTTACAGTGTCTTTATGTTCTGCCGATGTGTCCTGTGTGCGTGTCTTAGCCAAGATAGTGTAGCCAGCCGCTAGAGATCCCATAGCTTGCGGCGTTGTAACCATGACGACATATCCCATAGCCCGAACTCTGAATCTCCAGCGTTTACACCGAAATGCTAATAAACAGCTTACATTTTGAGGAAGCTTCCTCACGGTCTGCTTAGTACAAATGGTCAATGTCTGTGTTGAAAGTTGAAATCAATTTCTCAACAGCCTGAGGAGAACCATGTGGAACACAGTGACAGACAGACAGACAGACAGACAGACAGACAGACAGACAGAAGTTTCCTTATTCATATCCTGTAGGAAGCTGAACACTAGAAACAAACATGATGTACAACCATGTGTATTAATTTTCAGCATGTCAAGCCCCAGTGGGTCTTAAGTTGTGATATCTCTAGAGCTCTTAAGATGGCTGTGTCTTCTTGTACTGTATGAGACAAACGTTGTACAGTAGTGTGTAAATATTAATGAGTTTTGTTTGTTTGTCGTGTTGCTGTCAGGATGCCCAGTGTTCCGAGGACAGGGAGATGCTGGCCAGGCAGGCTGCCAGCGCAGAGAACCCCAAGTCAGCTGACAGCCAGGTGGCCATCGAGAAATACCTCCGCAGCGTTCTGGCTGTGGAGAATATACTGACACTGGACAGACTGCGACAGGTCAGAACACACACACACACACACAAGTTGACAGAAATATAGCTAGACACACAGACATAAAGATGTACTGACCGACAAATAGACAGTCAACAAACACTCTTCTGCCCATAGAGATTATACTCACACACTGTGTGTGTGTGTGTGTGTGTGTGTGTGTGTGTGTGTGTGTGTGTGTGTGTGTGTGTGTGTGTGTGTGTTTCAGGAAGTGGCTGTAAAGGAGCACCTGGCAGGCAGAGGGAAAGGAAACAGACGCAGTCTGAGCTCTCCCAGCGTCCACAGGGTAAATCATTATTTGTTTTACTGAAGATGCTTCAGTAACACTGCACTATACACATATACTGTATATATATGTATGTATTCTTTTTTTATATAGTATACTTACCATATGTTCTTGAAGCTGCAGCTTTCTACAGAAGGACACATTTTTCTGTCCGCTTCAGAAGTCTTCAAAAATCTCGGTTTTCAGCTGGACTAGATGAGCTTAAAGGAGTAGTTCACCCCAACATGACTTTTTTTTCTATTGATTAGTCACGCCATGGAGACTAGAGTTCAATAATATTTTTAGTTTTCTGTCGCATTCCTAAGACAATAATGTGATAACCAGTAAGACTCCCTAATCGGGAGGTAAGCGACCGTCAGGTCACATGTAAAAGAGGGCTGTAAGTGGCATTGGTTCCTGGGTGTAGGGGGATGTGTGTGGCAAATGTATTGCATTGTTTGGGCCAGAGAATGTGTGGTTTAGCAGTGACATGGTTGTGTTTCTGTCGGCAGAGATATGTCATTATGTAGGTGGTGCAAATGTGTAACATAGGTGTTGTGTTGAAATATGACAAGCACAGATTATGTTGTGGGGAGCACAGTGGCTGAGTGATGAAAAAGCAGACAGGCGTATTCATTTAGATGGCGAGGAGAGGAGAGGAGATATGGAGATATGGTTATCTCCATATATGGAGATAACCTACGCATCACACAAAGTCTGACCTCACCAGCCCATACTTGGGCATGGACGACTTATATCTCCATATACGGAGATGGCCATATATGGAGATACGATGACATCACAGAGTCCACAGCTGATGATGTGGCGTGATGTCATACAATACACAAACAAGCCCTATATAAAGGGGCAATTCTCACCAGGGAAGAGAGCATTCCTCGACTCAGACCTTATCGCCAGGATCAACTAAGCTTATGGCTTATCGTCACATCCAACCATCTTAAACTTTGCACACACACTCCTTGCCTGCCAATCCACAACCTCCACCTCTCACGTCATACGGGCAGCCATAGTTACACCTGGAATGTTGAATCTCCATATATGGAGATAACCTACGCATCACACAAAGTCTGACCTCACCAGCCCATACTTGGGCATGGACGACTTATATCTCCATATACGGAAATGACGTGAGAGGTGGAGGTTGTGGATTGGCAGGCAAGGAGTGTGTGTGCAAAGTTTGGCATGTCTTGGGGCAACGGTGGTGGAGATATGAGTTGGGGAAAAGTGTGACATGACGGACAGACTGACTGACTGACAGACAGCCGGTGGAGGTTTTGGTAGTAAATGCGACCTGACGGTCGCAACAATAGATTTACCCCCATTCGTTCGAAACGGGTCTCCATCCGGAATCAACGGGGGTAAATTTACTCGAATCAAATTTTTGTCTTAGGAATGTGACAAAAACCAAAAAATATTATTGAACTCTAGTCATGGCGTGACTAATCAATAGAAAAAAAGTCATTTTGGGGGTGAACTACTCCTTTAAGGTGTAGACTGTAGAGTTTGCTCAAGACGGCTTGCCACATTTCAGTACATAATGTAGCAATCGTTATGACTGTGGTTATACTTTTGTTTTCAATGTAACTATTAAGGCCAGGGTGTCGTATTTTGGATCTCAGTGGATCACAATAAAAGCAAAGTCCAACGAATGACAACCCTACATGTACTGTACCTACAGCTGAATGACAACCCTACATGTACTGTACCTACAGCTGAATGACAACCCTACATGTACTGTACCTACAGCTGAAGCCGCATGAAACATGAGCGGACACCACCGCTGTAAGACGATACGCTGCCTCGTTGGCTGCTGGTGTGACATTTGACATTGCGTTTTCTGTCCTCAGCTGTCAGGAAGTAGACAGGACCTGGCCTCAAACTGCATGCTGGACGATAACAAGGTAACACACACACACACACACACACACACACACACACACACACACACACACACACACACACACACACGTGTGTGCCTGTGGTCAACGGCACACACATGACATACAGTATATAGTTGCGACCGTAGTTCGCATTTACTATGAACCTGCAGCTCATGTGCGTCAGTCAGTCACGCCTCATGTCACGCTCCATATATGGCCATTTCAGAATGTGAAAGACTGAAGTGTGACTTGCGTCACGGCAACCATGGCAGATCATGTGTGTGCGTCACGCCTCAGCCCCATATATAGACATATTGTGTCTGTTTCATGTGGTCTATGATGTCAGACATCTATGATGTCAGACGTCAGTCATCTCCATTATTTGGTAAAATATGGCCACATTTTGAATTCTGTCCTTGTCCCTTCTATGCCCATATATGGGGATCCCTGATGTCATCAATATTAAGCCCATATCTAGGAATGCCCATATACTGTATGGACCTATTTTGTTAGTCTCTGTTGTTTCAGCCGACCTCGTCCTTTGCTTCTCGCCCGTACTGGTATACACTATTGACTATTATAATACATCATACAGTACATACACGGTGTGATCCTACACACATTGAACTTCTCTCTCTGTGTCTCTCTTGTCAGAGTCGCTGGGAGAGTCAGCAGGACATCTTCATGCCCTCTCAGTACTACCGCAGCCTCCCTCGTCCGTCCCCCTCCTCCTCGCCCACCCCACCCCCCAGCGTGACCCCACCCCCCAGCACCACCACCACCACCTCCCCTCAGGGTCAGGATCCAGAGCAAGGTAATGCTGCTGCACCACTCCTCTTTAAACCCATCCATCCATCCATCCCTCCCTGGCTTCTCACTGTCTGCCTCTCCTCTGTGCTCTGTTCACTTCACTTCAATTCTGATCAGTTCAATTCAGTATAGTTCACTTCCATTCTATTCTATTTAAAGCAAATAATGTATTCAGCAAAACATTTAATGTATACATCAAATGCTAATAGTAAAGATCTTTTCCTTTCACTAGTCAGTGGTTCTTGTGTCTGAGGTCACACACACACGCACGCACGCACGCACGCACGCACGCACACACGCACGCACGCGCACACACACACACACACACACACACACACACACACACACACACACACACACACACACCTATTTTACTATCCTCCACTCTCTTCTTTCCTGAGAGAAGCCGTGTTTATCGTAGCCCTCCTACCCCTCCCTCCCTCTTTCCTTTTGTTTCTTCTGCTGTGACCATCCATCTTATTGCCTCCCTTCCGCTCCTCACTTTTTCTAAACTCTTGAGTGATCCATAACCCCGCATTATTTCTCCTTTCTTTTTTTGAGAAATGGCACACCTCATACCAACCTATCCCTCATTTCTTCTTATTTCTGATCCTTCTATTTCTCTGCTCTGACCCCAGCCTTGCAGCCTAACTTTGACCACTCAGCCGTTCCTTCTTCACTCCCTGCTTACAGGATGTACTTCCTGTTTTATCCATGGCCTCCTTTCTATACCTGGTATTAAAGTGCATCCTGGATGAATGGATTGTAATCAAGCTAATGTAATAATATGCAATTCAGTTGTATTAGTGTACAACTCAGACAGAGAAAAGAAAATTAAAAGTGTCTCACATTGTAATTTCAGTTTGGACTATGTAGATTATAACGTTTTATTATTTATGTAAAAATGACAGCAGATCCCTCACCATCACAATAGTTTCAAGGAATCCACACAGAACACTAATGGGGATTTTAAGCGACTATTATAAATATATTTGCGTTGCTGTTATTGTTTTGTCGCATCAATAGTCCAGAATTCAACGCAGGTTGCCAGCACCTACAAGATCAGTAAATTATAACACTGTGTCACAAAATAACTCCTGGAATACGCTGAAGATCACGTATTGATGATAACTGAATTTTACTTGAAAAATAATGTTTGTCTTGGTTTTGCCACTTAAACCTTCTATACTTAATGAAACGGACCTGAGTTACAGTACTTGTTCTGCTCTTGTTTCCCTCAACACCATATCTCTAAGCCAGAAGTAGCACATCTACAAGCTAGCAACGTGAAGCATCGTGAGCTTGTATTATTTGCTATTTTTGCGAGGGTTCAAGTGGTTAAATGGTGGTTAAAGGATGTGCAGTACTGTCTACAGCAGTGGTTCTCAAACTTTGAAATTTGAAGTTCACCCCTTAACTTTGACAGTGTACAAATGGACCCGTTATGGTCCATTTGGTTCCATTTGTACACTGTCAAAGTTACACACTTGTAAGGGTCAATTTAGACCCCCATAAAGGAACCTAAAGAGTCCCTGAAATCCACTTTGAGAACCAGTGGTCTAGAGCATGTCTGATTTCAAACTGTGAAAGATCTGATTTCAAACAGGATGCATAATGATACAAGGTTTAAATTATATCTGGACCATGTCTGGATATAAGATCCATATTGATGTCAGGAGGCCACCTTCAATCTTGTGCAGATCATGCATGTGTTTTAACTGGTAGAACAATGTCTTTTAAATACTATTCATTTGTCTTTTTTATCTTCAGCGCTATTCTCATCTGTTCACTATGTAAATGTCCGTACTATTTCTGTGTGCATCACGATTCAATTCAGTGTGGCGTCTGGGAAATATTCTGCTTGTTTCTCTCATTCATGAGGAATTAATCATTTTCATGATTAATTTGTAATCTTGTTGTAATCCACTGAATATAAATGTTTGCTTTTAAATAATTGTGATCATCTGTGTTTGAGTTATCTGTTGGCAAGACCAGTTGCTGTCTTTATTCCTCTTTAGTCTAGTGGGTGTCTGCATTGTTGTTGTTTTTTGTGGCATTTCCTGGGCTTGCTTTCAATTTCCTGTCTTAATCTTTCACACTTAACTGTACTTTCCACACCTCCTCCTTCTCCTGATTCTTCTTTCCCTCCTGCTGTTCCTTCCCATGCTCTCTCTCTCTCTCTCTCTCTCTCTCTCTCTCTCTCTCTCTCTCTCTCTCTCTCTCTCTCTCTTCCTCC
The DNA here is from genome assembly GCF_963921795.1 of Nannobrachium achirus. Lineage (NCBI taxonomy): Eukaryota > Metazoa > Chordata > Actinopteri > Myctophiformes > Myctophidae > Nannobrachium > Nannobrachium achirus. Next base: position 55,455,193 of record NC_137816.1, read on the forward strand.
TCTGCTTGTCTCTCTGTCACTCGTCCTTCCGTCCCATCCGTCCCCCTCTCTCAGGTCGTTCAGGGTTAGCTGCTTCTTATCTTTCAGTCAAAGCGCTGGTACCCCAGATGCCCAAGCTCCTCAAGTCTCTCTTCCCGGCTCGCGAGGACAAGAAGGACCTGAGGCCGTCGCCCCACGCTCAGCAGGTGAGCTTTGCATCTTCTTCACACTCTAGGGATGGGACGCCAATTGTTATTATCGTTTATCGCGATAAAAAAATAAAAACACTCAGATAATCGTATCGTGGCGATTTTGAATTTTTTGTGAAATTATCCTCTGTCGTACTTGATACAGTCTCTTTAACTGCAAGATTTAATTTAAATATCGTCAATAGCTGCCCTTGCCAGCAAATCCGAGTGTTTTCTTTTTTCCGGGGGAATCACGGGGACCGTATCTGCAACCCGCGACGCGAATAAATGTGTTGTCATTCGTCGTTGAACTGTCAATCTGGCACTGTTCTGGTTTTGGAACCTTTGTACTGTATACAGCTGTGTGGCGCAGGGTACGTGTTGTTGGTTGCACACTATTAATCAGCTGATAAACAGACAGGGTTTTTGCGTGATGACTGATCGTCCTGCTTAATATGAATAAAATAAAAGTACTTTACAACTGTCTGAATCTTTTTCGATCTCCTGTTATCGGTTGTTGACAACAACAGCGCTGGTGGTGGACTTAGAGCTGCATGCACACTAGGGCTGTAATCTAGCCCTGTTTTAGGGATTCGAACTTCGGGGGGATTTTCCGAACGAACCATCGAACCTTAGATGGTTCGTTCAATTGATTAAAAACCGAACGTTCGAACCTCCGAACCATCGAACGTACTGTACCTTTAACCAGCTAAAAGTGTAGGAAATGTTTTAAATGCGCTGTTTTATCCATTGACGCGTGGATGCGTGGCTGCATTAACACCTAGGCTAACACTTGGAAAATCCAACCCACTCGGAGAAAATGTTGTGCAGTTTGTTGACGAACAGGCTCAATGTATAGCGGAGTTGCACGGATGATGATTAGACTTGGTGACTGCGTCGGAGCGCGTCGCGTTCGGGCTGAACTGGTCTCGATGTAACAACCCCAGAAATCGCATTATAATCCTTTAGGGGGTTGCAATGAAATCCATCTTTGCTCATGCTTAGGAGAAAGGCTAGATCTTTGGGTGCATGGATGGGTGTTCGCTGTTCAGAGCACAGCAGCACACACACGTCTGTCTCTGCCCAGCTCAGCTGCAGCTGCTCTCACTCTACTGTCATCAAGCGTGTGTGCGCGGCCCCAAATTGGAGCGGAATTGGAGCGGAGGACGGTCCTTGATCGCTCCAAGCTGTTCTGGTGCGTTTTATAACTACTATAACGTCACCATTAACTGTTAGTGTTTACCGGTAGGCCTAACTTATTTCGTATTTGGCTATCTCTACTACTGTGATATTCTGAATAGGCCTATCACATTCTGATAATTATTTTTCGTGTAAAAAAAAAGAAGAAAAAAAAAGAAAAAAACCTGAACCCATTAATTTCGAACTTCGATTGCCAACGTAACGAACGAACGTTCGAATCCCCGAAGGTTCGCTTGCAGCCCTAATGCACACTAAACACATCACATGGGCCCACCCGGACATCTCAGAAATGAAAATCTCCCAAGTTGGAATGTCTGATGATCCATTTCAGAGATATAGCCAGTTGACTGTGGCTTGTTTTCTTTTTTGTTTCAAACAAAAGTAAACCATCTTGTCACTGGCAGTGAAAGAGTTAACTCTTGTGTACATTACAAAAGCAACCAATTGCAGGTCCGTTTGGTTCCATGTTGTACACTCTCTGAGTAATGAATGGATAAATTAACACTGAGGTGTTTACTGTGTATTTATTTTATTTTGATCTATTTTTACTGACATACAGCAGACATGGAGCATCTCCTTATTGTTTCAGAACACTCAGTTGTTGAGCAAAGTAGTGCAAAGACATGAACTTGTTACTTTCCTGTGTAATAATAATGTGACCCGTTGTGACCCATGTAGCACATGCCTCGAATTATGACATCATCTGGAGGGGACGACAGCAGAGTCAGAACGGAGCCGGTAGGAGAACATTCTTACTCTCCCCCCCCCCCTCCTCTTTCAACCATGTCTCTCTTGCTCTCTTATTTTGGGCTCTATTTTCATCCATGCCTTACCCCTTATCCCTAAACTCTTTTGCCATTTTTTACTATTTTGAAAATGGTTCTCAAATATTTCAAATAGCTGATCTACAAGTTCACAACGTGAAAATGGTTCTCAAATATTTCAAATAGCTGATCTACAAGTTCACAACGTGTCGAGGTAGATCGGCCATGTTAAAGGAGTAGTTCACCCCCAAAATGACTTTTTTTCTATTGATTACTCATGCCATGGAGAGTAGAGTTCAATAATATTTTTTGGTTTTTGTCACTTTCCTAAGACAAAAATGTGATAACAATAAATTTACCCCCATTCATTCCGGATGGTGACCCGTTTCGAAACGGGTCACCATCCGGAATCAATGGGGGTAAATTTACTCTAATTAAATTTTTGTCTTAGGAATGTGACAAAAACCAAAAAATATTATTGAACTCTACTCTCCATGGCATGAGTAATCAATAGAAAAAAAGTCATTTTGGGGGTGAACTACTCCTTTAAGTATTTAAAAAGGTTTTTTCTAAATGGTAAAAAAGGCTAAAGAGGTTTAGGGATAAAGGGGTAAGGCATGGACAAACTTCTCCTTTCTGCCTCCCCTTTCACTACCTTTCTGTCACTCTTCTCCGTCTATTGCTTTAACTCCCTCTCTTTTAAAGCTTATGTCGCTACCAGTAGTTCACCCCCAAAATGACTTTTTTTCTATTGATTACTCATGCCATGGAGAGTAGAGTTCAATAATATTTTTTGGTTTTTGTCACTTTCCTAAGACAAAAATGTGATAACAATAAATTTACCCCCATTCATTCCGGATGGTGACCCGTTTCGAAACGGGTCACCATCCGGAATCAATGGGGGTAAATTTACTCTAATTAAATTTTTGTCTTAGGAATGTGACAAAAACCAAAAAATATTATTGAACTCTACTCTCCATGGCATGAGTAATCAATAGAAAAAAAGTCATTTTGGGGGTGAACTACTCCTTTAAGTATTTAAAAAGGTTTTTTCTAAATGGTAAAAAAGGCTAAAGAGGTTTAGGGATAAAGGGGTAAGGCATGGACAAACTTCTCCTTTCTGCCTCCCCTTTCACTACCTTTCTGTCACTCTTCTCCGTCTATTGCTTTAACTCCCTCTCTTTTAAAGCTTATGTCGCTACCAGTTTCTTGTTAAAATGATGGATTGAATGCATGGTCAGTAGACTTTCTAAATGAACTCAACATGTATTGTTCTGCATGCGTCTCCCTGTCCTGAACGTGTCTCTCTCCCCTCTGTGTGTCCTGTGCGACGGCCATCGCCCACGGCCACGCCCATAGGTCCCCATGCTGGGGCGGAGCATCGCAGCAGCCCCGCCCACCAAAGACAGGTGGGCCGAGTCTCCCGAAGCCCCTCCTCCTCTTCCTGTGCATGACCCGCATGACGCCACGCCCCTCAGCCCCCTCAGCCAATCGTCCAGCGGCTACTTCTCCGCTAGTGTTTCCACGGCCACCCTCTGCGACGGCGTCGAGCCCACCTCCCTCCAACCTTCCTCCTCCTGCTCCTCTCTCCTCCTCTCCTACCCGCCCGACACCGCTGGGGGGGCGAAGCCCGCGGAGACTACGTTACCCACAGTCCCCCAGCAGCAGCAGGGCGCTGACAGGAACGGTGTTGTTGCCTCTCCTCAGTACGCAGACGCAAAAGTGGTGGCCAATCATGACGCGGCGGCCATGGGGAAGAAGTCCCTGTCGGAACAGAAGCTGGCGAACTCTGGTAGAGGAGGAGAGAGCCTAGAGAGGCTGGAGATCCTGGACGACGGCGAGCGCTGCCGCGATTACGCGGCGCCAGAATGGCTGGCAGAAGGGGCCTCTGTCACGGTGGGGACCAATAAGGCGGGGACGGTGCGCTACGTGGGGACCACAGAGTTCGCCGAGGGGATGTGGGTTGGAGTGGAGCTGGACACGCCTGCAGGTCTGTACGGTTTAACCCATTTAGGATCGAGGCCCATTCTAAAGACGCCGATTCTACGTTTTTGGAAAAACATCATGTTGCTATATCGTCACATAGGCAGAAACCTTGTATCTCGAAACCTTGTACCTACGCGAACACAGGATATAAATACATGTCTTCCATAGAAGAGCCGATAGACCAACTACAATGCACACATGTATAGGGCTGTCACGATTATGACATTTTACTCAAATAATTGAGATTAAGGTTTTAATTGTGTTTTTGTTGCTGACATTTACATTTCTGTTAGGCTTTTAGGCTTTGAAGTTGCACATGGCAAATATGACGCATAACCTAAATATACAAAGACATTACTGACATATTTGACAACTTTATACTTAAAGGAGCTATAGTCAACTTTTTCTTGAAAAACGGATGCTAAAATAAAAATAATGTTTCGAAAATATTTTATAAAAAAATAAGCTTCATATATGTGTTTCAATAAAAAAATGACCACAAAAAGCGGAAAAATAATGATAACATAATCATTTTGGTCCTTTGTTTACATTTACAGGGTCCGAAAAATGTAAACAAAGGGCCAAAATGATTATTTTATCTTTATTTTTCCGCTTTTTGTGGTCATTTTTGAATTGAAACACATATATGAAGCTTATTTTTTTATAAAATATTTTCGAAACATTATTTTTATTTTAGCATCCGTTTTTCAAGAAAAAGTTGACTATAGCTCCTTTAAAAAAGAACATTGATAACACGTCACATGACGACACGTTGTGAGCTTGAAGATCTGCTATTTTCACTATTTTTGAGAATGTTTGAAAATGTAGGAACCTTTTTCAACATGGAAACGATTATGACGGAATAATTGCTATTATGTCAAATAATTGCGATTATACGATTATGTAATAACTGTGACAGGCCTACACATGTACACATGTCCACTCCGTCCCACCCTCCTAACACCACACCTCCCCATCTCTCTCTCTCTCTCTATGACTCCCTCCCTCCAGGTAAGAACGACGGCTCAGTAGGGGGTCACCAGTACTTCCGCTGCAACCCGGGCTACGGCGTGTTGGTGCGCCCCGACCGGCTGTCCCGCCGGGAGCGCGGCCCCCGATGGAACGGCGCCGACAACCAGAGACGCAGCGGGGACTTCTGTCCCCCCGTCCCCGTGCTGAGGGGGGGCGGCGGGGGGGACGGCATCGGGGCGACGCGCCGCAGAGAGAACCGCAAGTCCTGGAACAGCTGAGGGGGAGCGACGACGTCCCAGCACACACACCCCCTGTCCCTCCTGGAGCCAAGGGGACGGACGGGACACGTTGACTCCCTCAGACCACCCCTTGGTCTCCTCCCCGTTCCCCTTATCTATGCAACAGGCTCACTGATTTCTGAATACTGCCCCGCCCGGGCACGCCGCGCCCCCACCCCCTCCTCTGGTGGGACAAAGTATTACATCCCATTGCATCCGTTCACAGTGAATGGAAGTCAGTGGAGCGACTATCCGGTCTTTTGAAAAATGAGTGGAAGTAAGTGGGATAGACTTGTACACAGTAAATGGAAATCAGTGGTTTGTGCTGAGCAAAATGCTTCGACTAGAAGCCTATTTATCGTAAAGGGGATGTATATTGCAGGCGACGCGTGGCCTGGAAGTGAGTGGAAGGATTATTTATAGTAAATGCAACCCGAGGAAGAGAATGGGCTCCGTGAATAGAAGTCCCCATGGGAAAGGACTGCTCATAGTGGATGCGAGTTATAATGGGAAGTGTGCGTGTCGTTATTTCTGTGGGTTTCGTTGGTCGTGGATTGGACACGCCCCCCTTGCCAGTGGAGCAACCAGACTTCAATACCCCCACCCCACCTCCACCACTGCGCTGCTGTCCGGATGACACGACTCGGTTACTTCCTCAACTAACATGCCATCACTTCCTAGGCTTCTCCTGTTGGTTTATATCTGATTATAAGAGAGGACTAAAGCCTACGAGTGAGCCTCCCCCTGCCCTTATCAAACTCTTATCAACCCCCAACCCCAGTATTCTGAACCAGTCATTTGTGCGAGTCATCCCTCCTATACCCGCCTGCTCTCTTTTTTTTCTTTTTTTTTTGCTCATTTGAAATGATCACAATTCTTCCAGAATGTGCCTTCATCAGCTATGAATTTGTTTTTAGGTTTTCCTCCGTATGTTTTTTATTGTCCCTTCTAAGTTTTATTTTTGAATGAGCCCTGTGCCCCTGGGGTCTGGTCATGAGGATGCCTTGTGGAAAGTGTGAGGTGATCTCAGGAACTGTTTGGGGTGTCGTATCGTATGTATGTGCGTGCACGTGGATTTACGTATGTATATTCTGTATGCCTCCGTGTGAGTGAGTGTTGCAGCTGTGCAATCATTCTTATGTTTTGAATTTTGACGGTTACAGACGTGTACATTTGTGTCGTGAGAGGGAGGCGTCTTCATTGGACAAAGCCATTCTGGGAGACAGATTTATTGTATAACGGGAGTAGTTTGTGAAGCAGATATTGCACTGGAGAAGACCGTATTGCTTCCATAGTGGTATGGCGGAGCAGACCTAGAAAAAAGTGACAATGGTTCATCGTTATCCATTGAGGTAGTCGCGCACACAGCAAAATACTGTTTTAATTTAACTCTAGCTTTAGTTAATTTAATTAACCCTTACGGGTCCATTTTTATACTCAGAGTTAGATTAAGACTCTGGTTTTTACTGTGTAGGAGTGGAATTTCTTGAACCAATTGCAGTAAGCTTCACATTGGGCTGAAGTCTTATAAAAAAAATATATATTTTAACCACAGCAGTCTAATTTTAAAGATAAAGCTGTCTGAGAGAAAGGCTTGTACAGTATTTGAACGTGGGGTCAAAGTGGTGAAGGAATTCATATTTTATATTATAATATAAAAAGAGAAGATGCACTTATGCATTGTCTCGCATGACACTGACAAAACCTTTATTCAACACACAGGCCACTGACATTTTTTGTTTTACCATTTAAAGAGCACCTTTCCTCTAAGTGTTAAGAAATTAAACCTTTTAATGAAACATTTGAACCACAAAACAGGTTTTTATTAACTAATCCATAGATTTGGTGAAAGTCCCAATCATTGCTGAAACGTATACAAAAGTACAAACTACTGCCAAGTGCCAATAAGATGTCATTTGTCACATTTATCTACAACTCTTAAAGTATTTGTCATGGTTGGCAGCTGTACTGTATACTGTCTTGACTCAAGAAATACAAGTGCACATCCACTTCTTTTTTTTTTTTTTTATGCTGTAGGTATTTGGGGTCGCAGACTGGGACATGGGTAATTTACAAATGCAATAATGGGGAATTTCAGCTATAGATGGCATGTTTGTACACTCTTCCAGTTGCTTTGTCAGGTAGCCAGACATGGTCTGGGCATATGTTTTTATTCTATAAAAGTAAACTTAATGGTCAAAACATCTAAAGATTTAAATGGAAGGTTGTGTTGGCTCTGTGGTACTGAGTATGTGTAACCAGAAGGTTGTGTTGGCTCTGTGGTACTGAGTATGTGTAACCGGTGAAGTAAGGAAAGTGAGAGTAATGTGTCTGGTGGTGTGTTTTTATACGGAAGTGTAGAACAAAATGTTTTCTATGCATTTTAGCCAGGTTTTTTATGTTTTGGCTTTGGTTATGAGGTTTTATGATTGATGATTAATGAAGTTGTCTCACCAAGTGAGCGAAAAGCATGTGCTTCAACTATGTGAAGAGGACGATGGATCTATTTTTGGTGCATAGTTATTTGGGGATATGCATATACCGCTTGGTGCGTGTAAATATGATATCACATTCACAGTAGCTAGGATAGGCCGGTATTAATTTGGATACAAGGATTTAAAGTTGCGTTAAAGCTACATTTCCATGGCAAAGTTGAGATATGAAAATGAATGACCCGAGTGTGCTCATAATAATGATCTAACTATATGATCATGATCATGTACATCAATCTTTGGATGTAAACGCTAGTGCAGAATCGTCTGCATATTACTGTTTTTGCTATTCCTTTTATCTTCACATTCAGAGGCATATATTTGCTATTTAAAATGCCTTTTATCCTGTGAAAACTCGATAAAGCATCTTTTAAGCAAATTCAAGAATTGTTGCACAAATGATTTAATGGTAATTGTTGCTGCTATGAGTGTTGTATTTCTACCTTTTCAGTAGATTGAATGTACAGTATTTAACTGTTATGACCATCTCAGATTAATTTGAAGTCAACATGGCTTGTTTATATAAAAACAATGTTAATTGTAATAATTTAAGACTATGTAAAGTGACAGGGAATAGGGATTAGTTAAAATCTTTGATCACCAATAGAATGGTGAAAAATAATGTTGACTCTGTTTCATTGGATCTAATAGTATTGGAGGCTTCCAGCCTGAATTCAAAGTTGTATTTGAAATTAATTTGATTGCTTAATTCCCTAAGTTTCCCTAATAGCGCAAGATTTCAAGACTTCAAAGTATTTGAAGGCCAATATTATAAATGTGAAAATATATATATATACCTAAATGAGGCACTTTGTGGTTTGAGGCAGGTAAGAGAAGGTGGGAAAGCGTGTTTGGGGAAGTTACCAACAGACAGATGCTCGGTATGAGAAAACAAGTTGGCAGTACCGCTTACTTTCGTTATACTGTTACTATACATTTGAAATAATTGAAAGATTAGGAAACTCAAACATATTGGTTTCCTACAATGAGTTGTCAGGTTCTACTTTCACAATTACATTTCAGAAAATCTATTTATATTCCCTCTTAACTGTCGGATTCCTTAACGGTTTCCTTTAACCATTCGTATAAGGCATACATGCCTTATGGTGGCCCGGGGGTCACATGTGACACCCATCTTCACTTAATGTGGCCCGCAGGTTGATATTTGGAATACTGATATATTATTGATTTCAGCTGTTCCAATTCAAAACATGGAAAAATTAACTGCTTTAATTACGTCAGTCTATATTTGTAGCTTAATGACCAGTATTACAATTTTATTGTGTTCTTTATGCCCAATGTATTTGTATTTAAATTCATAAAGTTAACATAAGATCATTTAAATGCGTTTGAAATTTAAATAAAAGTTTCTTTTCAGGATTCCAATTAAAAAGTAGCTAAAAAATAATTCAGGATTCCAATTCAAAAATCGGAAAAATAGCTGATCTACGCATTCTGAGCTTGTAGATCGGTTATTTTTATATGCAATGTGGCCCTCTGGAGTGAGTGTGGAAATATAGTGGCCCTCTCCATCATCAAAGTTGCACACCCCTGCTATAATCGTTGTAACTCTGAGAGTGTACTAATGTACACT